>NC_133659.1:298422313-298722313 GCF_037893015.1 Macrotis lagotis
GTTCAAACTCCACAGTTCTTTTTCTGGATACAGATGGTATTCTCCATTGCAGAGAGCCCCAAACTGTCCCTGATTGTTGCAGTGATGGAATGATCAAGTCCATCAAGGTTGATCATTGCCCCCATGTTGCTGTCAGTGTGTACAGTGTTTTCTGGTTCTGCTCATCTCACTCAGCATCAGTTTGTGCAAATCCCTCCCGGCTTCCCTGAATTCCTGTCCCTTCTGGTTTCTAATAGAACACTAGTGTTCCATGAAATACATATACCACAGTTTGCTAAGCAATTCCCCAATTGAAGGACATTCACTTGATTTCCAATTCTTTGCCATCACAAACAAGGCTGCTATGAATATTTTTGTATAAGTGATGTTTTTACCCTTTTTCATCATCTCTTCAGGGTATAGACCCAGTAATGGTATTGCTGGATCAAAGGGTATGCACATTTTTGTTGCCCTTTGGGCATAATTCCAAATTTCTCTCTACCAACAGTGTAATAGTGTCCCAGATTTTCCACATCCCTTCCAACATTGATCATTATCCTTTCTGGTCATATTGGCCAGTCTGAGAGGTGTGAGGTGGTACCTCAGAGAAGCTTTAATTTGCATTTCTCTAATAAGTAATGATTTAGAGCAATTTTTCATAAGACTATGGATTGCTTTGATCTCCTCATCTGTAAATTGCCTTTGCTTATCCTTTGACCATTTGTCAATTGGGGAATGACTTTTTTTTTTTAAAAATTTGATTCAGTTCTCTGTATATTTTAGAAATGAGTCCTTTGTCAGAAACATTAGTTGTAAAGATTGTTTCCCAGTTTACTACATTTCCTTTGATCTTCCTTACAGTGGTTTTGTGTGTACAAAAACTTTTTACATTTTTTTTTTTGCAAGGCAATGGGGTTAAGTGGCTTGTCTAGGGCCACACATCTAGGTAATTATTAAGTGTCTGAGGCTGGATTTGAACTCAGGTACTCCTAACTCCAGGGCTGGTGCTCTATCCACTGTGCCACCTAGCTGCCCAAAAGCTTTTTATTTTAATGTAATTGAAATCATCTAGTTTGTTTTTAGTGACATTCTCCTCTCTTCCTTAGTCATAAACTGCTTCCCTTTCCATAGATCTGACAGGTAAACTAGTCCTTGATCTTCTAATTTGCTTATAGTATTGTTTTTTATGTCTAAATCCTGTATCCATTTGGATCTTATCTTGGTATAGGGTGTGAGGTGTTGGTCTAATCTAAGTTTCTTCCATACGAACTTCTAATATTCCCAGCATTTTTTTTTTATTGAAGAGGCAGTTTTTATCCCAATAGCTGGACACTTTGGGTTTATGAAACTGCAGATTACTATAATCATTCCTGCTATTGCACCTAGTCTATTACACTGGTCCACCCTGCTGTTTCTTAGCCAATACCAGACAGTTTTGATGACTGATGCTTTATAATATAATTTTAGATCAGGTAGGGCTAAGCCCCCTTCTTTTGCAATTTTTTTTCATTAAATCCCTGGAAATTCTTAACTTTTTATTTCTCTATATGAATTTACTTACAACTTTTTCTAACTCATTAATTTTTTTTTTTAGAATTTTGATTCATAGGGAACTAAACAGGCAGTTTAGTTTTGGTAGAATTGTCATTTTTATTATATTAGCTCTACCTATCCATGGGCAGTTGATGTTTGCCCAGTTATTTAAATCTGATTTAATTTGTCTGAGAAGTGTTTTATAATTGTTTTCAAAAAGTTTCTGAGTTTTCCTTGGAAAATAGACTCCCAGGCATTTTATATTGTCTGAGGTTACTTTGAATGGGATTTCTCTTTCTAGCTCTTCCTGTTGTATCTTGCTAGTCATATATAGAAAAGTTGAAGATTTATGAGGGTTTATTTTATATCTTGGAACTTTGCTAAAATTGCTAATTGTTTTCCAGTAGTTTTATGGATGATTTCTTGGGATCCTCTAGGCATACCATCATGTCATCGGCAAAGAGTGAGAGTTTTGGCTCTTCTTTCCCAATTCTAATTCCTTCAATTTCTTTTTCTTCTTTAATTGCTGAAGCTAACATTTCTGATACAATATTGAATAGTAGTGGTGATAATGGGCATACTTGTTTCACCCCAGATCTTATTGGGAATGCCCGTAGCTTCTCCCCATTGAATATAATGCTTGTGGATGGTTTCAGATAGATACTGTTTATTATTCTAAGCAACAGTCCATTTATTCCTACACTCTCTAGTGTTTTTAGTAGGAGTGGATGCTGTATTTTGTCAAAAGCTTTTTCAACATCTATTGATATGATCATATAATTTCTGATAGATTTGTTGTTGATATAATTGAGCATACTGACAGTTTTCCTAATATTGAACCAGTCCTGCATTCCTGGGATGAATCCTACTTGGTCAAAATGTATTTTCCTAGTGATAACTTGTTGTAATCATTTTGCTAAGATTTTATTTAAGATTTTTGCACCTATATTCATCAGGGAGATAGGTCTATAATTTTCTTTCTCTGTTTTAACTCTTCCTGGTTTAGGTAACAGTACCATATTGGTTTCATAGAAAGAATTAGGCAGAGTTCTGCTTCCCCTATTTTTCCAAAGAGTTTTATATAGAATTGGAATAAAATGGGTATTTTAATAACACTCATCACAAGATTGTTGCAAGGATCCAATGAGTTAATATTTGTGATATACTTAGCTGAGTGCATTATTTAAATGCTAGCCATTATTATTTTATTATATATGTGAGGTGCTTTGCAACCCTTAAAATGTATGTAAATGTTAGCTAGTATTATTTTACTTTTTCTGTTTCATTCTGTCTAGAATAATACTCATTTTACTAATTTTAGATCAGGAAAAGAATGAGTAGATGGAAGATAGATGGTTACATCTTAAGGTAACTTAGTCCCTAAATAGAATGACCATGACCATGACACCAAGGAACTAATGCCATAAGCACATGAATTGAATTTGAGTGAGGAAGTGCTTTGCTAGGTCACCAACCTTGCTTTCTCCTCCAGAGCCATCTAAGATCCAATGGTGAGATATGAATCAGGATGACTGGAGATGGCCCTGGAGATGAAGCAATCTGGTTAAGTGACTTGCCTAAGGTCACACAGCTAGTTAAGAGTCAAGTGTCTGAGGTCTCTCTCATCCTCCTGACTCTGAGACCAGTGCTCTTTCCTCTGAACCACCTAGCTACCCTCCCTAAATAGAATAATCAGGTGGAAATGTGATCCATGGACTAAGAAAGAAATGGGCATAGGTCTTTGGAAATTAAATTGAGTGAGCACAGCAGAGTGAAAGAAAATGGAATTCAGATGCAAAACTTGTGATTTAGCAGAGTTCTATCAAGTTCTTGACTCATAGATAGTACATATGGTTGACAGAAATGGATCATAATTTTAAAAAATTGAGAATAAAATATCCCATTTGAGGTCAGCATGTCTGTAGGAGCAACAGGAGCCAGTGATTTATGATAATGCTCATATTTCTTCCTTCCTCTTTGATAGTATCGTGATGAATTTCTATGGACAGTCCACAGAGACATGAATATAAATGTACTTTAAAAAATTATCTTGTAAACAAGCACATTTTAGCTAGTTTTTTCTTGACTCAATAGACTTTTCTCCCCTTTTTTTAACTTTCCAGTTTTTTCCATTTAGAAAATTATATATCATGATCTTTGAAAGGTTATTCTTATCCTTTCCTATTTGGTTACAGGAAAAATTTATATGTAATTGGAAATAGAATTTTTTTAGTACATAAAATTCAACTTCTGAATTAACTAGTAAAGGGCCACACTGAGTGTAAACTACCTCTATGTCACCTTAATAAAGACATTTAACTTTCCTAAGTCTCAGTTTCCTTAGCAGTAAAATGAGGGGTGTTGGATTGTTGTGGTTCAGTCATTTTTCTGACTCTTCATGATCTCATTTGGGGTTTTCTTTTTTTTTTTTCAATTCATTTCAGGCAGTGGGGTTGAGTGACTTGCCCAAGGTCATATAAACTGGGCAATTATTAAATGTCTGAGGCAGGATTTGAACTCAGATCCTCCTGACTCCAGGGCCAGTGTTCTATCCACTCTGCCACCTAGCTGCCCCCCATTTGAGGTTTTCTTGACAAAGATAGTGGAATGATTTGCTATTTCCTTCTCCAGCTCATTTTATAGATTATGAAACTGAGGCAAACAGGGTTTACATGACTTGTCCAGGGTCACATAGCTAGTGAGTGTCTAATTCTGAATTCGCACTCAGGAAGATGAATTTTCCTGACCCTAGGTCCAGCTCTCTATCCACTGCACCACCTAGCTACCCAGGGTTGAGCTAGATGACCTCTACATTTCCTTTCAGCACTAGGTGAATAATTGTAAAGTCCTATATATTCATATCATATGAATATATATATGAATATATTGTAGATGTATTAACAGTGTAGGACTTAAAAAGTGCTTAATGTATGTAGTATTCCTTATAATAACTTTATTATAGATTATCCCCATTCAATAGGAAACTGAGTCCCAGAAAAGTTATTTTCTGTGGGCCATATAACTAGTAGATGTATAAAACAGGACACTGAAATCTCCTGAACTTAAAAATTAAACTTCTTAATCCTTTGATATAATATAATATAATATATATAATATATAATATATATAATATAATATAATATAATATAATATAATATAATATAATATAATATAATATAACATAATATCTATGATAGGTGAGTAAGATTCTGTAGGCTTTATATGGCCAGATTTCAGCATGACATTTGACAAAGTTCTAATTACTTCCTCTCGGGAGTGATCATCTTGTTAGGTGTGTTTAGAATTGGTTAAGAGATAGAGATTAATGGAGCCTATGTCAGCTTAGATAGAATGGAGTTTTGTTAGGACTCTGGCTACAAATTTGTCCTCATCAATGTTATTATGAATGATTGGTCAAATACATCAATGACCTGCTTGTAAAATTTGTAAATTGGATCATGTGTAGCCAATCCAAAATTGGGATTACAAAGATTGGATTACAAAATTGGAATCTGGAAAGATTTCCAGATATTGGGATGGTAGGCTCGAATAAAAACTAAGATGAAATTTTATAGGCATAAGTGTGAAATCCTACATTTTACAGACTCATCAAATTTGGGAGTGGCTTCAGTCATCATCTAGTCTAAGCAAATCATTCTAGTATCTTTGTCATGAAAACCCCAAATGGCGGGGGGGCAGCTAGGCGGTATAGCGGAGCTAGAATGCAATTAATGTATAAAAATATGCAAGTTTTAATGGACTACAAAGATCAGTACAAGTCAGCAGTAGGTGGACAACCTGTATTAAAAAACTTTACAATTTTTTACATTGGGAGGAGGAATAGAGCATAGTTAATAAAATATTGGAAATATTTTCAGCATCTATTCCCTGAATAAGGACTTTCTTTATGCCTTTTTCTCCAGCCTTGTTTGAAGGAGAAACTTTCTAGTTTGTACCTGCAAACTGGGGGAAAAGGGAACACATTAACTTTCATGACCTGTATCACTGAAGAGCTCTAAGCTATCTCTTCATGGCTACTATGACTTTAGCAGTTTGCATTGTTGTATTTCTTCAAAACCTAAAAAAAGCTAGTGTTTAGAGGAATGAAATCAGACCTCAGACACCCACTGGCTATATGACCCTAGACAAATTACTTGATGCAATTTGCCTTAGTTTCCTCATCTGTAAAGTGAGTTGGAGAAGAATATGACAAAGCACTCCAGTGTCATTGCCATCAAAACTCCAGTGGCATCATGAAGAATTGGACAGGACTGGAACACAGCAGAACAGGAGCAACAGAGAAATAAGGAACATTAGAAAAAAGGGTGTGGGAGGGAAGCAGCAAAGAAAGAGTGGAGAGAGAGAGAGAGAGAGAGAGAGAGAGAGAGAGAGAGAGAGAGAGAGAGAGAGAGAAAGAGAGAGAGAGAGAGAGAGAGAGTTTAAGATGAGCTTTAAAGTGATTTTTAGGATGCATTTAGGGACATATCTCCGAATGAAAGATGAATTATTATTTATCTCTAATCAGATCTCATAGTTTGGGATATTGTGCTCTCTATTGTATACTTCATTTTTACCAAGGTCATTGGCAGACTGAATTGAATACAGAGGAGGTCAACCAGGATCCAACTCTGGATCACTATGATTCTGGGGTATTTTATGGGAAAAAGTTTATAAATATAAAAGTGTTATGCAAATGTAAGATGACTAAAATTTAGGTCATTTAAGGTTCAGTTGAAGGAACTGGAGATATATTTAGCTTCTAGAAGGGAAGACTTAAGGGCATGATTGCCATCTTCAAATATTTGAAGGACAGCCATGTGGAAGATGGATTAAAATTATTTTGCTTGGCTCCTGATTTCAAAACTAGGACCAGTGGGAGGAAAAATACAAAGAAACAGATGTCTGTCCCAAATGAGGGGGGAAAAACCTTCTGAATAAAAAGAACCAACCAGAATGGATGGAGCTACTTCAGAAGGTGGTGAGTTTATAGCCACTAGAGGTTTTCCAGGAAGAAATTAGATGATCACTTGCTGGGGATTTTCCTAAGGTCCAGTTCAGCTTGGACCAGATGAACCTTGGATTTTCTCCAACCTTGGATCACTATGATTCCTAGGATATTCTATGGGAAAGAGTTTGGAAATATTAAAATGTTATACAAATATGAGATATCATTATTATTACAAGGTAGCTAGGTAGCTCAGTTGGAGGCAGGAAGACCTGAGTTCAAATCTGGCTTCAGACATTAATTAGCTGGGTGACCCTTGGCAAATCCTTTAATCTTTGCTATACTGTAAAATGGGGATAATAAAAACATCTACTTCCCAAGGTTGTTGTAAAGAGTAGATGAGATAATATTTATGCAATACTTAGCCCAGTGTCTGGCAAATAGTAGAACCTATAGGGTGTTTATTTCCCTTCCCCTTCCCTGATTTCAACCATATTTCCAGATACTTTTCTACATGAACCTTCTGTTCTTGCCAGGTTTTTCTCTTTATCCTCCTGTGATATTTTTTCCAATCTCCATAACTTTGCTCATCAGGTTTTTCCTGTTACTTGGGATCAAGTCTCCTCTCCATCTTTTCAGATCTTATTTGTCCTTCACGTGTTCAGAACTAGATGAATGATTGAACTCAGAATACACATTAGTGGCTCAGAAGTCTCTAGTGGAGACTGGAATTTATACTGGGGCCTCTGGTTCATAATGTCATAATGGATATTTTGTCCTTTTCATTTTTATTTTATTATTCTTATTTATATGATAATACATTTATAAGTTTTTTGTATTTATGTTTATTGTTTTATTATAAGATTTTATATTATTTTATTATGCTTTTATGTTCTTTTATTGTATTATTATTTTTGTTTTGTTTTATTTTTTTTAAATCTGCCACTTGGATAAAAGCAGAGATGGAATGTTTGTCAAATCCTTAGATGATACAAGTCTGAGAGTTATAGTCAGTATATTGGAAAACCAGTAACTCTCTTGGCAGGCTAAGAAAAATGAATTTTTCAGTCATGTCTGATTCTCTGTGGCACCATTTGAGATTTTCTTGGCATGGATAATGGAGTGGTTTGCCATTTCCTTCTCCAGCCTATTTTACAGGTGAGGATACTGAGGCAAATAATGTTAAGTGATTTGTCCAGGATCATAAAGCTAAATCTTGATTTGAACTCAGGTACCCAAATTTTCCTGACTCCAGGCTGGTCACTCTTATCTAGTTGCCCCAAGAAAAAATGGGTTGAATTTAGTAGGATGTAATTCAGGTATCAACATAAAGTCTTGCAGTCAGATATAAAAAAATCCCCTTCACAAGTCTAAGATTAGGAAGGCAGAGCTACATAGCAATTGCTCTGAAAAAAAAGATCTTGGAGTTTTAGGAATCTATAATCTCAAATGATTCAGGAACATGTTATGACAGCCCACAAACAGTAGTGAGAATTGGGACAGCTTTAAGGGAAATATAATTTCAAAAACAAGGATGTTAATAGTCACACTCAATTCTCTCTTCTCTTCTAAGAGTTTCATCTGGAGTATTATTTTCAGTTCTGGGCACCTTTATTTAAGAAGTATATTGAGGGGCGGCTAGGTGGGGCAGTGGATAGAGCACCAGCCCTGGAGTCAGGAGGACCTGAGTTCAAATGTGGCCTCAGACATTTAATAATTCCCTAGCTGTGTGGCCTTGGGCAAGCCATTTAACCCCATTTGCCTTGCAAAATCCTACAAAAAAGGATATTGTTAACTTGGAAAGCATTCAAAGAGGATAGCTAAGATAGAAAAGAACTTTTAGTCCTTTTCCCAGTAGGACTGTTAGAATGAAAGAGAGATGTTTAGCTTAGATAAAGGAAGAGTAAGACAGCTTCAAGTGTTCCTCCTGTGGAGGAAATATGAAAACCATTGTATTTGATCTTAGATGACAGAACCAGGAGCAATAAGTGGAAGCTGGAAATGGAGAGGTGAAATGACTTACCCAAGGTCACAGAGCTGAGTATCTGAGATCACATTTATTCTTTCTAATGCTAGACTTGGCTTTTTATACACCACACCACCAGCTGCTATTTGTCTAGAGACAAGGAAGTTGTTTAGTTGAATATTTCTTTTTCTTGATGACTGGATGTATTTGTGCTTCAGAGAATTAATTGTAAAAAAGAGAATTTATTATTTATTATTATTAGAGAATTTAAACTCCTTTAGTATAGTGCATTGTTTGTCTTTGTATTCCCAGCTCCTAACACCATCCCTAGAACACTAGAAGCACTTCATAGTCTATGAATTAGATCATGGAGATGGGAAATCTCAAGTACTGTTAATGAATTACTAAATCTAAAGTATTATTAATGGACTATAAATAGTCCTTTTGTCAATGTCTTGTAGGGACAATTGGGCATCTGGGGTATAGTGGATAGAACACTGGAGGACAGGAGATCAAATCCTGGGCCAGACATTTGACTCTTACTAGCTATGTGACCTTGGGCAAGTCACTTAACCTTGATTACCTCCCATCCACAGCTATCTCCAGTCATCCTGATTCCTATCTGACCACTGGACCCAGATGACTCCAAAGGAGAAAGTGAGGTGAATTAGCATAGATAATCCAATTCATGTGCTTGTCCTGATATTACCTCCCCGAGGTCGTGATCTTCTTCAAAAGTGAAGAACAAACTAGCTCTTAATGTTCCCATCTGGTCACTGGACCCAGATGGCTCTGGAGAAAAAAGCAAGGCTGGTGACTTAGCACAGCCCCCCATCACTGAAATACAGTTCATGTGCCTGTCATGGCATCACCTCCCTGATGTCATGTTCCTTCTTCAAAAATGAAGGATGGGGCAGCTAGGTGGTGCAGTGGATAGAGCACCAGCTTTGGAGTCAGGAGGATCTGAGTTCAAATGTGAATTCAGACACTTAATAATTACCTAACTGTGTGGCCTTGGGCAAGCCAGTTAATCCTATTTGCCTTGCAAAAATCCTATTAAAAAAGGACAAATATATAGGGATAAACAGGAAATATCTATGGGTTATGGGGAAAATAGTTTAAAGATAGGATTATTTCCCTTTTAAATAGAAAATATGACTTTTAGTTTTATATTTTAATTTAAAAATTAGTTTTATTGTTCCTTTTCTTTGTAGACATATCTGACAATTCTGCCCCCCCAATTGAATCTTGTCTTATAATTAAGAAAAATAGCTAAGCTAAGGAATATTGGGTATAGAATATTTCAAATACTGTTAGACTTGGTTTATATTTTAATCAGTTTTATGAAATTGATTTTTTTAAGACTTTCAAAGGATGGCTTATTGGGTATGGGAAGGGGAAGGGAATATATCTAGAAATGAATGGATTATGAAACACAAAGGTATCAATAATAAGATAAAATGAATGCAATGCACATAATGCAGTGTGAAAACAAATCTGCTCTGGTAATTCCCCCCCCTCTCTGCCAAGAGGAAGAAGGTATATTTTGTCATTTGAGGTTACCAGGTAACCCTGTGAATGCAGCTCTGTACTTGGTAAAGACTAGCTATGTTAAAATCTTTGCTTGGATGCTTATTGGATGTATGATTCAGGGAAAAATCATTTGCCTTCTTTTGGCCTCAATTTCCTCTTTCGTAAATTGGGAATAATAATAATAGTACCTCCCTGTTGCATGGATCAAATGAGATAATATGTAAAATTGTGTTTTATTTTTCACAAATTAATTTTGTTATTGACATATTTTCTAGGAGCATTCAGTTATTCAGAAATGAGCTTCATTTTAGGGATCTTTTCATCAACCTTAGTATAGATTATCGTGTATATGTTTATTCTGGTTCTACTTATTTCACTTGGGGTTACGTCAAGCCGATCTTCCCGCATTTCCCTGAAATCCTCGGGTCTATGATTATTTCATGAAACAAAAGCATCATAAAAATCCAGACCTTGCATTGTATTTATAAATGCATTCCTTTTTGAAGGTGCAATTTCACATTCAAACATATGTAAAATAAACCAAGTGTTAAAATCTCAAAGTAATTTTTATTTATAGTCACAGGTGTGATTGGACGTGTAACAAAGTACAGTACAGAAGGCAAAAGTGGCAGGTGCTTTTAACCATCACCAGTGGTACAAATTTAGTCCCATATGTTCAAGTTATTATGGAATGTCAGTGTTTTAACACCCGTGGATTACTGTATGTTAAAACCCTACTCGATAGAAAGGGTTCATTTTTTTGCTTTAAGGTTAGACTTTTACCTTTATCCATAATAGAATTCTGAGAGATTATATTCTTTAATAATAATAAAAGTGATTTTTTTGGTCATGGATATTCCCTTCTAGTAGTAACATATCCATTTCAGTTAGTTTGAGTTGTTAATGTATTGAGTAAACCACTGAATTTGGAGGTCTGCCCTTTCCCCAACATCTGTATTTAAACTCTTACCTTGAATATTTAACTGAAAACTGCTGCCTTCTTGTCTGCTCTGAGTAGTGTTATGGTGAATGGAACTTTCATCCTCCTTTCCCCACTCAACTGCTCTTAAGTTTCTGGTCTGAACATCTAAAACAAATGATTTTTTTGCAGCTTCAAAGAAAAGCAGTAAAATTCTATACTCTGGTGAAAAGAATGGAAATTATGTCCTTGTGATGAAGGGTAAACCCCCCAAATCAGAAGCAGTGCTCTTTATTATAACAGGAATTGCCAACAATAGCAGTCCATTTATTCTATCACTTAACAAATATTCATCAGTACCAATTAGATGCAAAAAATGTGATCTAAGGAAGGGAAAGAGCTAACTTTGTGTGGATACGTATTTATTTTAAAAATCTTTTTGAAAAATTTGTATCCATCTAATTGAATATGGGATTGATCTATTTAGGATGTTATCTTTTGTAACATTTCATCAACCATAGTTTTAGGTTTGCTGAAATTTTAGGTTCAAGTTTAAAAAACACAACAACTCTTAGAAGGCAATAGTAGGAAAAGACCTTACACAGTTTTTGATGTTTTTAATAGTTTTAGAGAAATGCCAATCAGATTAGTACTAGAGAAGTTTTTAATGTATTGTGATTGAAAAATGAAAATACGTACAACATTTCTTACAGAATCGATGAATGGATAGAGTTCACTCCCCCTTGGAAAACTGTTCTATAGACTGTATGCTAAAGTATAATTAGATATTAATAGAAGCATTATGTTATAATAGAGAAAGGCTAGAAATAAAACGAGTGTCATTGATCAGGTTAAGACTGATTCATGTGGCTATGGAATATCCCTGCCCCATTTAAAACAGTGAATGTGTGGAATTCAGAGAAGCAAAGGAAATAATATATAAATTAAAGTAGATGGAAGAGATAGCTTCATCATATTCCTGGTTAAGCCTTAATGACCAATTTGGGTTCTAGAGTTTTGGTAATTATACACACTTCCTTTCAGTGAGAGCTGATGGACCGCAGATGAGGTGTGTTGCATGCATTCTTAACTCCTGGCCTTTGTCATTTGGTTTGTCTGGCTTTTCTTTCTTTCATTTATTCATTCATTCATTCATTTATTTATTTATTTGTTTGTTTTTTTGCTTGTTTGTTTGTTTATTTATTTGTTCATTCATTCATTCATTCACTCATTCTGAGGATGTGGTTTAAAGAGAGGATTTCCTAGGCAGGAGATATAGGGAGCTATAGGACCAAAACATTAACAACTTAACATTTTAATTTAGCTGACTTGGATTAAAACTTGAAGAATGGTTTTCTAAATAGTTGTTATCTATTAAAACAAATAGGGGTGTTATATTCCTTCTGGTTTTTTTATGTTTTGTATTTGTCCAAATTTGGGTTATATTTTGCATTACCTTTTTTTGAAGGGTATTTGTTTGTTCTCTCTGTGACTCCATTCAGGATTTTCTTGGCAGAGATACTGGAGTGGTTTGCTGTTTCCTTCTCTAGCTCATTTTACAGATACAGAAACTGAGGCAAACAGGGTTAAGTGAATTACCAAAGTCACACAGCTATGAAGCCAGATTTGAATTGAGGTTCTCCTGACTCCAGGACTGGCACTCTCTCTACACCAGCTATCTGTCCCTTCTGTGGGTATAAGATACCTCAAAAATAAACCTGCATAATAGATGGAGTTCTTAATAGGGTAACAGTTGTTGAATGTTTTGCTACAGGGGTAAGTAATTATTTGAGAATATTGGACCAGACTATTGGATATTAAATTTTATTTAGAACTCACCAAGCTGCTAACTCTTTTTGTTTTCCTGGAGAAAAGATGGGAATAAATTCTTGAATTTTCAATTTTTATAAAATTGGCCATCAATAATATGGAGCCTAATACCAAGCCTCCTTTACTTTGAAAGCCCCCAATTCTCTGATTTAATGTTGGCAAAAGCTGGATTTTCAAAAAATCACAGAAGGGGATTATGGTTTCTGTTTAGATCAAAGTTAATGGGGCTCAGGTGTCCAAAGTGTTCTGCCCTGCAGCTGAAAAATGTGTCTCTTAAACTTTCCCAAGTTGACTTTCTAAAGTTGTCTTATAATTTGAAGGAAGATTTTTTTTAAGGACTCAGGGGGGAAAAATCCATTGCTCCCAAAGTATATATTTTTAAAAGGGCTTTTTTTTTGTCACATTTGAATAGAGTATGTGTTTAGAGGCTACTCCTCATTTAAAGAAGAATGGAAAAAAAAGGACCAAAGAAACATTAACAAGTTGGCAGTTGGTTCTACAGATTCATCCTTAGTGGCTCCATTGTGGGGAGGAAGACAGGAATGTTGTGGGAGAAAATTGCTGCCCATCTTAACACAGTATGCTAATTGTGTCCTTCCATTCTTCCTGTTGCCAGTAAGATGCTCTTAGCCACCATTTATTTGTTGTACTCAGAGGGGGAATAAAGTAATTGCTAATTGCTGATACTGCCTCATTGGAGGAGTAAGCCAGTTAATTTTTTTTTTCTTGAAGTTTACTTTTTTTTTTTAAATACATCTTTTTCTTCTCTTTAGAAGAGGAGGTGGATGGGAGATTTACCCATTCTAATGTTCCCGGTTGTCCCGACATTGCTGAGATTGCGCCTGCAATTTGCATGGGTACCTTACCCATTGTCCTCTGGGGCTGTGGTAGCTTGACCCCATCTTCAGTGTACTGACCCTTGTCATCTTTCTGTTCATTCTTGGGGGCCTGTCTAATGCTAATTAGGCCTTCAACCAGTTGCTGTTTACAACTGGGTGATTTAGAAAGCAGGACCCTGTCCAAAGACCACATTGGTGGTCTTGAACTGAACTCCTCACATTGCATTTTTCCTCCAGATAAAATCCTCTTAACTTCTAGTATTGAGTTGGAAATATGTAGGAATCAAGTCATTAACATAAATAACCAAAGTGACAGGGACCAACTGTATTGTCTTTTACTGGATTCTTCTGGAACTGCTTTGCCATCATTTTCAGTTCCTAAAAATAACAGCTTATCTAAGCAACCACTCGGACTGGAAAATTTGATTAAAGAAATAAAAGGGGGGTTGAGGGTGGAGGGATGGTATGCAAATGTTGCAAAGTGTGGAGAGTATTGAATTCATGGTTCCCCAGTGTTTGAGTTATTAGACCAACTTTAGCAACTGGGAAAACAAAAATGGGACTGACTCAATGATATGTGTCTGACTTGGAAAAATAGTGGAACCACAGTATAAAATCAAACTCCATAAAATAGACAAAGTTCTAGATTTCAATGGAAAACTTGGGTTGCCCACCCAAAGGCTGAATCTGAAAAGTGGTGGTTGAGTGGGTGAGGAGGCAAAGGGAAGAATGTTGTACTGAGCTCTTTGACAATTTTTTTTCCCCTACTCTTCTTATTCTGTGGATGTATTCCACAAGTCAGTGGAAGTCAAATTTCTCACCCATGGTCACTTTGCAAATTGGTGACAAAGCCAAGTGTAGCACTCTCAGTTTGAGAGATTAGTGCTTTGGATAGCCAACGAGCCACGCTGTCTCAGAGAAGATTGGAAAGCAATGGTGGTGCATGGTCATTGATTATCTTTATTCAAACTAGGCTGAGGCATAAAAATGTGAAAGTCATTTGTGGTATGAGAATTCAGTGTCTGAGTCAAACAGTTTTATCTCCAAGACATTTCTGGGTGGTCTCAATTATTACTTTTGAAAATATTAAAACCTTTTCTTCCTGGAACCCAATTTTCACAAAAACATTATTAATTTTTTAATACTATTTTTATTAGAAGGATTATTCCCTATGATTTAGAGAAAGATACTATCAGCCATTGTTTACTTAATAAATTTTCAAGGCAATAGTTTTTTTACATAGCTTTACATAGTTTTCTTACATAGCTTAAATTCTCTATAAAAATGGGGTAGAACAGAGGGTTTTCCTTAAACTTTTAGAAACAATGAATCTTAAACTTATACAGCTTGGAATTTAGGGCAGATTAACCACTCAGAGAGCAGTCAGATGGCTCAGGGGGATAGTATGGCCACCTAGAGTCTGAAAGACCCAAATTCAAATCTACCCTTAAACACTAGCTATGTGACTCTGGGCAAAATACTGAGGTTTACATAGTAAGCAAAGTGGCTCAGTGATAGAGTGCTGGACCTGGAGTCAGTTAAGATTGAGTCCAAACCCTGGTCTCAGACTAGCTGTATGGCCCTGGGCAAGTTATTGAACCTCTGTTTGCCTTAATTCCCTGGAGAAGGAAATGGCAAGCCATTTGAGTATCTTTGCTAAGAAAACTCCATGAATAGTATTGTCACTGAGGTCATGAAGAATTGGATTCAACTGAACAGCAACAAAAACAACAACCATTCAATCATGTCCTATGGAGTGCTCACCTTTAAAAAAATTTTAAGACATAAGTGTTTATCTCAATTAATCAGTAAGGATTTATTAAGTACCTGCTGCTTGTCAGACCTGGCTCTAGGTGCTGGGGATATAAGGACAAAAATGAAAAAGTGGTTGCCCTCATACAGCTTATAGTCTATGGGGGGAGATAACCTATATGTGTGTTTGTGCGTGTGTGTGTGTGTATAATACATATATATATTATACACACATACATATGTTAATTAGTTAGAGATGAGTTACAATCTAAATAAAAGTTAATTAACTAGTAGCTACAGGGATCAGGAAATGCTTCCTATAAAAGATCCTTTATAATATCTGGTGCCAGGCTCTGTAAGAGGTCTCTGGGAACTGTTTGGGCAATAGTCTATGGTTGAAACTTTATTCCACTGAAACCAATTTTAGACCTGCATCAGGATACCATCAAATTTGAGAGGATCATATTTGGTGGAATAATGAATAGATCCCTTCTCCCCTCCCCCCATCCTGAATGAATCATCTCCTCTGAGTAACCTGCCCTTCCTTCTAAATTTCACACTTCTTTTGTGGCACCAACTTTGTTTTTTTTTTTTTATCAATTATCCATAAGCCTCTTTTAGTAGAAGGATCATTGACTATAGAGTCAAATGACCTGGGCTCAAATTTGCTTTCTGTCCATTGTATGGGTGACTGGGTAAAAGTCACTTATCATCAGCCAAACTTCATTTTTTTTCTTCTGTAACATAAGGGGAAAGGTTGGATTAGAGGTCCTTCTTGGGACTCATCCAGTTCTAAGTCTGTTTCATAAATACAGCCCAGATTCAAGGAGCTGTTCTACACTGTAATCACTTCATTGTCCCTTCCTTCCCAATCCTATTTGTAATCACCCTTTTTGAGACCACTTTGCTGTTTTGTTTGAATAACTTTCTAATTGACCTCACAGCCAGTAGTATTTTTCTCCTTTCCAATCTATCCTTGACAATGTTATCAAAATAATCCTGTGTGCAGGTTTAAGCAGGTCACTGCTCTGCTCATAAACCTTCCACATCATGCTGCTATTTACAAAACAACAAATCTATATGCACATACACAAACACACACAACATCATCCTTAGTCTGATATTAATTTCATTGTATTTCCTTCACCTATTTTTTTGTTAAAGCAAAAACAGAGCAATAAGTAATCCTTGAGTTTGCCTCCTCTTCCCATTATTTCTGTAGCCTTGTTGCCAATGTTCCTAAAAAGAACTACTTTCTTTTCCATCTGTGCCTGTTAAAATCAATCAATCACTCAATCAACATTTATTAACACAAACACATATAACAGATAGGAAATAAATAGCATTGGGAAGGCACTAGCATTAAGAAGGATTGGGGAAAACTTCCTATAAAATAGAGGATGAAAATAATCATGGCTAAAATGTAAATTGCACTTTAAGGTTTGCAGATTAGTGTTCAAATTCTCTCTCATTTTCACCTCATCCTTTTACAAGATTTAGATCCAACCTTCCTGTCTTTTGGCCTCTCTCTTGCCAGGATTCCTTCTCTTCTGCATTTAATACTTTCCCAACATGATTTACAGTTATTTATGTTCATGCCTCATGTTTCATCTTCTTTTGAAGATAGGTACTATGTCATTTTTTATCTTTACATCCCTAGCAAAGTACCATATACATAACATTCACTTAATAAATGTTTGTTGACTTGAAGAGAGAAAAGGCTGTTTTCTCACCATTGGTGAATAGGTATAGAAAAAGAATCATTGCTAGTTGACCCATGCTGTACTTCTAAATAATTTTTCTTAATGTTCTCTGTTAGAAGAAAAGTCTTTTGTATCTGATAGCAAACTATAAATAAAAATTATGGCAACCTCATCCCATAAAAAAGAAGTGAATAAAAAGGTAGTATTCTGTTCCCCCCCCCCCCATATTTATCTGAAGCTATCTTTTTCTTTTAAGTATACTAGTTAGGGATTTGATTTCCTAAATAAAAGTAGCTAACATTTATATAGCACTTTAAAGTTTGCAGACCACTTTATGTACGTTATCTCAATTGATCATCATTGCAACCCTCTGGGGGTGTGTGTGAGATTATTATTATTATTCTCATTTTATAGATGGGGAAACTGAGGCTGAAAACAGTTAGGTGACTTGCCTAAACTCATAGCTTGGAAATATTTGTTTAGAATTTGAACAAAGGTCTTCCTGACTCTACTCACTGAACCATTTAGATGGTTCAATAATACTACTGTTTTAGAGAGTTTTGTGATCGACAGACATTGTATTAGGTCAGTGATTTCTCTTTTCCCTGAACTTTCTCCTCTCTTTGTGAGTGTGTCACACATTCTCTTCCAGGTTTTTGCCCTTTTCAGAGATTTATTTGTATATTTTTGAAAAGGCCTGAAGAAAGATACTTTTGTGCCAGTTGTCATTGCTCTTGTTTGGTATTGCAACAAATATTTAAGTCCCTGCAGAGTTTTGGAAGAGATACAAGGATTTTTGAATAAGACAGTCCAGATATAGCATGCTGGATATTTATAGCCACCTTGATGAGGCATCACCAAAGGAGGCAATTTCACTTTGGAGTGACATGTTCCATTTTGTACACATTCAAGGATCATTATTGATGAAAACCAATGGTAGATCTTTAATTCTCTTGTAGAGAGGAAAAAAAACATAAAAGTGAGATCATAGAGTTAGCATCTTATAGGCCACCATCTCCAAATTCCTCATTTTATAAATGAGCAAACTGAGTTTTGGAGAGGTGAAATGATTTTACTCAAGGTCACTCAGCTAGTGAATGACTAAGACAGGACTGGATGCTTCCCCTCTGACTCCAAAGCCAGAGGTAAGTAATAATCAGATAAAAATATATCAATCAATTAATCAAATCAACAAAAGCACATTTTGTCATTTTATTTTATATCAGCAAAATTCTCTTTCTTTTCAACCTTTTTTTTTCTAGTTAAATTAGTATAAGTTGTTATGGATGGTCTAGGGAATGTAGTCTAACTTTTTAAACCAGGATATTTCTCCTTTTTTAAAATTAATTTCTCCCCAGGGTGACCTATTATACACAGTGTCTAGCACTTAGGCACTTGATAAGTGTTTATTGATTGATTTATTAACTGGAGAACAGTAATTCATGTTTCAGGCATGGGATGGAGAAGATGGATCTATCATCTCCCTTCTAGGTTAAGATGATTGATTCTTTGACTAGCTAGAAAAATCTATTCTTCAAGTTCTTCAGATTCCATTGATTTGAATTTGAATTTTAATAATTTTAACCTCATCCTTACCCTGATTTCTTAATTTTCATGTTTTAAATAGTAGTTGACCTAGATCAAGGTTTTTTATCTCTATTTGTGACACATATCTCTGGCAATCTGGACCCTTTTTCATAATAATATTATAAATGAAATTTCAAAGGAAACCAATTATTTTGAAATATTAAAATTTACAAAATATTCACTATATATTAAAATATTTCATGTACTTCATATTTGATATTTTATACTGTTAATATGCTGATTTTATTATATTATTAAGTTATCAAACTATATTTTAAAAAAGATATTCATGGATCCCAGGTTGAGAATCCTTGACACTAATAATACTTGTTAGCATCTATACAATACTTTAAGGTTTCTAAAGCACTTTATATATGCCATATTATTTGATTGTCACAAGGACTCTGTGAGGGAGGAGCAATTGTCTCCATTTTAGAGATGGAGAAACTGAGTCAGAGAGACAAACTCTAATAAGTGTCTGAATCAAGATTTGAACTCATGTCCTGCTGACTTCAAGTTTACAACTCTACCTACTATGCCACTTAGGTGCCTCTAGGATCCCCTCCAACTCTGTGAAATAGAGGGAAAATGAAAACTGTCACCTAAAACTGATTATTACACGTGGACTAAATATCCCTACCTTTATCCTTCTTCTCTTCCTCATATCCTTACTCCTTTCTCCCTCTGTAGTTGCCTCAGACTCATTCAGCTCTAATTGTCAAGAAAGAACATTCATTTTTGTTATGACTAAATATCCTGGTGGTGTTAGGCTCAAGGAAACTTCTGTTTGTTGTTCTATAAGGGAAATGACAATGTGGGAAAAAAAGGAACTCTATTTTTTCCTTTAGTTTAATCAAGTTTAGGAAATGTTACAGGAAATGAAGTTTACCCTATGCTACTTGATTCAGATTTTTGCTTTCAAATATTTACATTTTTAATTCAGAAAAAAAAAAATCCAACACCTTCATCCTGTCCTGGTTTTGTGGGAATTTGTCCTTCCTCCTCTTCTTTGAGTGTGCATCATTAAAACATTAGTTATCCTACCAAGTAACTGTCAAAAAGCCCTTTGTTTTCCAACAGGAAAATTGTTTTTCATGATAGAGGCTTTGACTGGGTACTCCCCCTCCACCCCCTGCACAGGACTGGATTGTATGAAAAACATCATAAATCGAGAGATGCTTTTGAGTGTTCTTAGTAATATTGCTGCCTCTATTTTATTAATCCCAAGCTTAAACATCTCCTGAACTTTCCCCTACCTGAACATTTCCCTAATGGCCAGATGGCATAATTCTTCAGGTTATTACTTTAATTCCAAACTATTCCACTAGATTTATGACTGGTTTTAAAATAAAACTGTGATGTTTGGCAACTTGTGCTTATTTCCTATAGTGAATAGTGACAAGCAAAGACCTCTTCCCCTAGCCAGTCCTTCTCACCTCCCATAGTAATCCCTTCATCCTCACATGCTTTAAATAGGATACACAGGGGTTTTGAGAGTTATATGTGACCTTTCTAAACTCACATACCTGGAGATAGATGCTGGGCTTCTTTTATATGTGTGTCTTCATTGGAAAATATAGGCAGACTCTCCATAAGCCAATATAAAGGTCAAAGAAATACTTTATTGGAAAACTCATTCTTAAGCCCCAAATCTCCCAAAGAGAAGAATAATATTGAACATCCAAATGATAGCGTCACATTATGTTCAGAGAGGTGGCTCAGTTCTGAACTGGTTATCACCCTCATCGCCCCTGGACATGAGGCTGCAAGTTGAGCCTTAACCTTTTGAAATAGGCCCGGTCATCATTGGAAACCTAGGAGCCTAGGGGCTATTTGGTTCTATTTTCTAGCCTGGCCATCCTATACTCTTTTTATGCATTGGATTAATTTCTTTGCTTTTTGGTTGCATCCATCAATCACTTAAATTGACTTGGCTTGGATACCTTCTTTGTGGGAGACCAATTTTCAGGTTCGTTCTCTGATCTTGGTTCTCACCAGCCTCCTCACTACCTTCCCACACATACATCCCATGAGCTTCTACCTTAACTAGCTATTTCACTGTTTTCTTTCCATTCTGTGTCAGAGACAGAAGAATTCTATCTGTCACAGCCTCTAATTTTGCCCTACTTAACAAAGTCTTATCAGTTAAAAATTTGCTGAGTCTCATCTAATGATGAGCCTGGACAGAATGCCTTTCAAAATTACTTCTGACTTCAGTCTATGGCCTTTTGACTAGCAGTGTTTTAAAATTTGGAGAACTTCCATTTGGAGTTCTCAGTTCAGTTCTGGGTGTCATATTCCTAGAAAGATACTGAGAAACAGGAACAGATCCTAAAGAGGATAGATAGCATGGAGAGGACTAGAAGAAATGAGGACCTATTAAAGGGATGTTTAGGCCTTGAGAAGAGAAAATTTAGAGGGACAAATAGCATTAAATTTTCCTGAAAACATTGGGAGTTAGGAATTGTCTTAAGAATCCTTGGGACATAGATGATGGGAGACTATTGCCCTTCAGAGAGAGGAATTCTCCCGGTGTATATAATGTCTGTGAAGAAATGATGATGATGATAATGAGGTTGATTGATGAGAGTTAGCATTTATATAATACTTTAAGATTTACAAAACCCTTTACAAATATTAACTATTTTTTTCCTCATTACAATCCTTGGGATAAGTGATGCGATTTTATTATCCCCATTTTACACTGAGTCTAGATTAAGTGACTTTTCCAAGATCACACAGCTAATAAGAGTCTGAGACAGGATTCAAACTGAGGTCTTTCTGGTATTCTCCATACCACCTAGCTGCCTTTATAACAACAAAAACAAAATCAAAGCCAATTAAGAATGTGATGTAGTAATATAATTGATACATAAGCAGTGACATCTCTTGATGAATTGCCAAATTGTTGCTATCTGTGAAGATATTTCTACCAACACTCTTATTTTGCACCGAGGGTCATCTCCAATTGTCTCGATTCATATCTGGTCACTGGACCCAGATGGCTCTGGAAGAGAAAGTGAGACTGGTGACGGAGCACAGCTCCACCTCACTCAAATCCAATTTATGTGCTTGTGATGGCAACACCTCCCAGATGTCATGGTCTTGGAGAATGAAGGACAAAAGTATTATTATTTTGCAAATGAGGAAAAGGAAGATCAGAGAGATTGAGGCTTATTTCAAGACCATGTAGATAGTGAATACTTTAGCAGGAATCAGACCATATCTTCTAACTCCAGGTATGCCACACCTTCCATTTTCTCATACTCTCTCGCAGAATTACATTCTGCCATCCCCTTTACCAGGGATGTTCCCTCTATCTTTATTCTTGGTTGAGCAACATCTGGAATACTGCATCAAACTCTGGTTCCTTTTTCTGGGTAGGGCACTGACATGCTGGACCAAGTCTAGAAAAGGATTTCCAGAATGGTGAGAAGACTAGAATAGAATAAGCTAGAGATCCTTAAATATGTGAGGGATTGTGACAGATCAAAAAAAAAAAAGACTCCTAGTTCTGCCTTACTCTATAGGAATCAACTGTTGCAAAGTCAAGATGAAAAAGTCAATTAAAAAAAAGTATCTATTAAGGATACTATATAGGAGAGAAGGAGAAATTTGGCTTGAGATAAGGAAAAATTCCCTAAAAACTGTAACTGTGCTCAAATAAATGGTTTGACTTAGGTGGTAGTGGGTTTTCATTTACTGAAAGCAATATATTTATTTTTGGGCAAAGGATAGATTGGACCAGATAATCTCTAAGGACCCATCTAACTCTGAGACACCCAGAAATACAATTATTAACTTTACATTTTGTCTTTAAAAATTCACATGGTCAGATGGTAGAAGGTCTAAGAAAAATAAAACTTTTGCCTAGATTTTGGATGAAAGTTGGCACCTTTTTTTCTGGTGCTATTTAACTTGCTTGATTATTAGTGCTAGGAATTTCTATATTAGAACACTATAAGCCATATATTCGGCTTGTATCCTGCAGTGAACAGAGTTTGATGCCTGAGGAAAACATTCGATTCTCTCATAAAGTGCTTACTGTAATTGTTTACTGGAACTCAGAGGGAAGAATTTTCCCTAACCCTCTGCTGATAATTGCTCCATGGAGTGATTAACACAAGAGAGAGAGAATCTTTTAATTTTATCCTCACCATGTAACTGCAGATAATGCTTTTGTACCAGATGTGTTTTTATTGGTAAGAGATGCCAAGGAACGCCAAGATTTTATATATGTATGTATATATGTAAAATACATACATGCATGCATGCAGATACCACTTATGCTTATACATATATCATATATGCTATACATTTATATTTGTATTTATATGTATAGATGAATATTTATATATGTAAATAAAATAATTCCTTACATTTCCCTTTTCTATTTGAACTATAAACAATGGAATATACTTACTCGAAAAATTACAAAAATGGACTATTTAATTTATTTTACACATTTATTAGAATTAAAGACCATTATTCCTGGTTTTGGAATATAGAGCCAACATAACTTTCTCTACTCACATTACCATCATTATTTCCTCCCCACCAGATCCCTGAATTCTGTTCCTGGGTTGTCCCACTCAGGTGAGCATTTGCTTTATCTTTTTGAGGCCCAGTTATTCGCCCTGTATCCTGGATGTCCCCTTATCCTTCCCTCTGACAATCTTTCCATGACCTCATTTAAATATTAACTTGACTTGAAGATGATGACTTGGTGTGTTTGTATCCCCATCATCCAGCAAAGTGTCTTGTAGATAGTGAGCTCTTAATGAATGCTTTATCTCCCTCTCATCCCTCTCCTCTCTCTCTCTCTGTCCTTTGTCTGTGTGTGTGTCTCTCTTTCTCTGTCTGTTATTTATCTAACTGTCATGTATCTACCATTCATTCTTTCAGAATAAGGACTAGGAACTGAAACCCGTGATGTCATTCACATAGAGAACTCCTGTTTGAAAAATTCCTTTTTACATACACAATTTAATTACTTTGTAACTTACAGTCTTAGACTCTTACCTAGCGTATTCAGAGATTGTGACATGCTCAACATCAGAGTCATATCAGAGATAATGGACCTGAGGGGAATAGCAATTTTGCTCCTATGTCAAAGTTAGCAGTTATATTATAGTCTTTCTATGTAGGATTATATAATTATTTCTATAGATGAAATGTATCTATACTATATCTGTATTTTTATCTCTATGGTTTTTTAAATGTATCATAAGGAAGGATATTAATTACTGTTGGAATTGATGAAAGTTGTCTAAATCTTTTATCTTTCATAATCTTAACTAATTCCTTCCAATAACAAAACTATCCAATTTTTGTTTTCTTCTCTATTTCCCTGATTTTTGTATCACTTTTAAAGATGAAGAAAGATTGATGTGAATTACTTACTTACTC
The DNA here is from genome assembly GCF_037893015.1 of Macrotis lagotis. Classification (NCBI taxonomy): domain Eukaryota; kingdom Metazoa; phylum Chordata; class Mammalia; order Peramelemorphia; family Peramelidae; genus Macrotis; species Macrotis lagotis. The sequence continues at coordinate 298,446,309 of NC_133659.1, forward strand.
AAAAACTTTTCATTATCCCCCATTCTTTTTTTTCCCCTAATGTATCTTGTTTGCAGCTTTAGCTACTAAAAAAGGGAGTCCAGTATAGATGTTTTCTTTGAATTACATCTAATGATGGCTGGACATTCATTTTTTTCCCTTAAGGGGTTACAGCTAATTCTAATGCCTTCCACTGGTATAAATAATCCACATTGTTTCTCCATCTGTTTTCCGGAACTTCTGTTTCTTCTGTCATTGTGTTGTGGATTTGATTTCTAAATTCTTTAGAGGGTCATTAAAAATCTCCTTGTTTGACCCAATCCATTCTGCTGCAAGCAGAAATAGATGACTCACTAGTCCCCTTTTTCCTTTTCACACAAATACACCTTGATCAAAGGGGGGGTGAGTTTGGAAACCCATAGTACTTCGATTATTGGTGGTTCTTTTACTTCCCTTGTCTTTTCACTGAATATGCAGTTAAAGATATTGAGTATTAGATTTTACAAAACAGTTAAGATCCAATGGTTGCTATTTAAAAAAATTATTGAAGTGTTTTTTTTTATAATATTATTATTACCCCATATAATTCCCTCTCTCTTCCAGTAATTTGTTTTTACAAAAGTATTCTTCAGGAGGTAGCTAGGTGGCACAGTGGATAGACCACCAGCCCTGGAGTCAGGTGGACCTGAGTTCATATTTGGCCTCAGATACTTAATAATTACCTAGCTGCATGACCTTGGGCAACTCACTTAACTCCATTGCCTTGCAAAAACTGAAAAAAAGTGTTCTTCACGTTTCTTTAGAAATCTTTAGATTTCTTTAGAAAATCAGCTGCTGTGGTTAGAGTTCCAGTAGGATGAGTTCAAATGTGACCTCAGATTACTAGCTAGATTACTAGCTTTGTGACCTTGGGCAAGTCACTGAGGCTTGATCAGCTCACATCCTGGGACTTCTCTAGTTATTCAGATTCACATCTCACCACTGGACTCAAATGACTCCAAAGGTCTTCTTCAAGAATGAAGGAAAATAATCATCATCATAATCATCATCATCATCATCACAGTACTCTAATGCATGACATTTTCACATGCTATGAAGAATTTAGGCCTAACTTGGGAGATTTCTCATCCTTTATTTGTTCCATTTTGTCCTCTGATAATTTAGGATCTTCATGATGTAATATCACACTCACATCATCTTGTGTTACAAATGCAGAATTTGCTAAGTTATAGCAACAAATTTGTTGATGAGCCAGTAAAACTCTTACCTGGTGGAGCTGATAGAGTGGCAGATTTGAAAATAGGAAGACTTGTGGACAAATACTGCCTTAGTTGCTAGTTGATTAACCCTTGGTAGGCCATTTAGCACATCCATGAGCATATGAGTTCTATACTATGGGCCCTGAGTAAATGCTTAATAAACATTGTTGGCTCCAAGCCTCAGTGTTCTCAGTTGTAAAATAGAAATAATAGTGATAACAAATGCTTCACAGAGTTGTCACATAAACCAGACAGGATAATTTAGATAAAACAATTTGCAAATTTTAATTTTTTAGCTTATGTTGTTATATTTAATGTTTAATTTTTTATTAACTTAAAAATGAATATTTCAAGAAAACAGGAAAAAGATTACACGAGACCGCAAACCTCTCCTAAGAATAAATTATTTAAAAAAAATTTATGAAATTGAAAATGATAGTCTCAATACTGTCCTTCTTGTTCACATCCTCTTCTGAACTTCCTTCAAGTTCATCTGGTTTTACGATTAATAATGGAATTTGCAACAGACCTAATGGAAAATATGGCCATCTGCCAATGAGCAGTTCTTCCACAGAGACCTGTGTAGAGTTAGTCACAGTCATGCTAGAGGTGAGCCTTCCTGAAGGTGGGGCTTCTTGTCAGTAGGAAATGTCACACCCTACTGACACTCTTGGAATTTTCCATAAACACTCAGCAGTTATAACCCCTTGAACCTCAGAGCATTACCCAAAGAGTTGGATTCATCCTCTTGTTATAATTCCTTTACTCTGCCTGCAATTCTTAGCAGATCCCAGAAGATGGTGTCACTAAGCACCTTGATTCTTTCCCATTTGTGGACTTCCATTATTCATAGCTATATAGTTAGCATCCCTTGGAGAGTTTTGGTTTTCAGAAAAGTGAGGTTATTATATTGGTGAATATCTTTTGATCATTGAAAGCACTTATATAATTTATTGATTGCAATCCAATATACTCGCTTCCTTTCGTTCAGTTCAGAGTTTAGATCATTTTTTCAATTAAAGTGACCTTCACCTCCACCTCCTTTTCCATCTATATAGGTTTAGTTTATGGAGATATAGACCAACTAAATGGGCTGCCATTCAAGTGAAGACCATGATTTGGTGGAGTCTTCATCCAGTGGTGTACATTGTTAAGTCAAGGAGTCCTATTTTGTCCTTGAAATGCTGAAGAATCAAAGTCAAGGGTAGTAGAACATAGCTTCACAGATGCAGAGCTGGAAAGGATCTCAAAGGCCAAATAATCCACCCACCTTCCTCCCCTACCCATTTTCAAGTGAGGAAATTGAAGTCAGGAGATGTTAGTTGACTTGCACAAGGTGATAGAGGTAGTAGACATCAAAGGCAGACTGGACTTCCAGAGTCCCAAGTCTAATGCTCTCCCTCCAACTGAAACCATATATTTTCCTTCTCCAAGTGGTTGTTTGCTCTCATGTATGAATGTCATCTGTGAGGTCTCATGATGGTGGGTCAATGCTGACCTTTGGCACGGTCACCAAACTGGAAAATGATCAGAAGTATTATTTTTTTTTACAAAGGACCAACTTAGTTAAATACTTAGAACTTAGCCCTAAGTGGTGTGTATGTGTGTAAATGTATGTGTATATGTGTGTGTGTATGTATGTATGTGCATGTGTATATAAGGGGGTCTTAGAATCAGAGATTCAGAGTCAGAAGTACCTGTTGAGATCATGTAGTCCAACCCCTTTATTTTATAAATGAAGAAGTTAAAATCAACTATGGTAGACAAAGTTCATCTGTGTAATTCAAATGAGACTTGAAGAGGGGACCTGGAGTAATAATAAAAAACAATCATTATTATTATAACAACAACAAGTTTGGACTTGAAATTTCATTCATAGATGGAACTCCCAGATAACTAATCCCTTTTTTTGCAATCAGTTAAGTGATTTGGCCTAAGTTACACAGATGTTGGCGTTAGAGGTAGGATGTGAACCCAGGTCCTCTCTCTCTCTCTCGATTCACTGCTTTTCCAAATGTTTCAGACTACTGACTGAAATGAAGAGGAGTTATGATCTGTGTTCGTGGAAGAAAATGTCCACACTAATTTGCCAGTCCTTGGTCCCTATTTGAGTATGGGCTGTTCTTGGCCCATTTCATGAGTTTTATTCTCATCTGTTTCAGCCTGTATCCTGCTGCTATTTATAATACAGGTGTTAATGACTTCCTTACCATATCTCTGCTACTCATTCTGATTATATGCCCCAGTTGGCTCTTAATTTTTTCCTGGCCTAAGCTTATTTCTGCCCTCCAGAGCTAAAGGGCTCTGGGTCCTCTCTTAAGTGATTCTGAATTGCCTTTTAAAAGGAAGGCAGGTAATATGATGACCTGTCTCCAGCTGTTTCTCACTTACTTGGGGTCCTCCCTCTGGGTAGATATTTCCTTCATTTGGCCCCATAGTAAAATGGGAAAAATGCTGGCATTTTGAAGCCATCAAACCAAAAGAAAGTTATGGTGGACAAAGTCTCTGTAACTCAAATCAGAGTTGCAGAGGGGCCATGAAGTAATAATAAAAATCATCATTATTATAACAAAAACAACAACAGGTTTAGATTTAGAATTTCACTCATAGACTGAACTCCCAGACAAGTAAAGTACTCCATTTCAAGTTAGTGCATTCTTTGTAATATATAGTAGAACTTTCTAGAATGTAGAGAAGTTATGTGACTTGCCCAGTGTCACACATCCAAGTCCAAGGTGGGACTTGTATTTAGGTCTTCTTGCCTTAGAGAACAGTTCTCTATCCATTTTGCTGATCAATAATAATGTGAAAAGATGAATTTGTACTCTTAAGATTTTATTTAACTACCAAAAGCAGTTATTTTAATTCTTCTGCAAAATTGTCCATAGGGATAAATATGTTTGTGTTTGTGAATATCTCTCTATACATATATGTGTATAGATGTGTTTATTATATATAGCTATAACATTACACATAAAACATGCAAATGCATACATATAACCTTCACATGGGTAATAGACACACGTGTGTGCACATACATACACACATGTAGATATATGCATGTATATAAGACCCATATTCCTGAGTTCAAATCTGGCATCAAACACTAGCTATATGACTTAGGACATATTACTTAACCCCAATTCTAATCTGCTCTGCCTCCCAAACTTCATCATATTGAACATTTGCATAATTTATTAAGTTTGCTATATACATACATACACACATATGTTATCTCTCCCCTTGAGACTATGTTTTCTTTCTTTCCCATGAATTTCAGGCTTCTAAGAGGTATCAATCCATATAGAAACCCAGATTTCCATAGCTATAAGTAGGTCAAATTATTTGAAAAATGGACAATACAGATAACATAAATTTCATAATTATGTCAATATTTCCATTTATATAACCACACCATGAGCTTCAGCAAGGAAGATTTAGTTTATAAATAGTGGTCTTGCAGCTACTTGTAACCTAGTCTTTTAGTTTAAGGGAAATCTTGGACATTGTTTACAGTTTGGTGACAGAGTAAACAGAGCACTGGGTTTGAAGGAGTCAGGAAGACCCGAGTTCAAATATAACCCCAAATACTAGCTGTAGAACCCTTAACAAGTCACTTTTCCTGTTAGCTTCAGTTTCCTCATCTGTAAAATAGGGATAATATTGTGAGGTTCAAATGAGTTAATTTTGTAAAAGCACTGAACAGTTTCTGGCATTGTTATGGCAATGTCTGGTAGGTGATAAATACTTAATTCTTTAATTTAATTTTGCTTTTTTACTATGGACCTAAAGAACATTTTTTTCTTGGAGAGCTAAAGACCTTCTCTGCACCGTAAAGTCTAAAGTTGTCTTGAGCACAGAGATGAAGGGATTTGCCAAGAGTCACACAACCTATTTAGGAAATACTGAAGGAGTTTAGGGTCTTACTGGGAAATGGGGAAAAATGGAAAGCCCATTTGGGCAATAATGTTGCTAAGACAAAATGTTTTTGTTAAAAGGAGAGGGGACTTAGCATTGGATATAGAAGTGCAAACAATGGTGACTGATGAATCTCCCAAGCATCCTTTCTTACTTTAGACTTTAGCCAGAGTTCATTTGGGGGGAATAGTAGGGGAGGAGGAAGAGGGCTTGGTATACTCTCCCAAAAGCGAGCTAGTTGAATAAAATGGGGTAGGAGTGGTAGTCGTTATTTTTCCTTTGTCTCTGTGTTCTAGATATTGGTAGAATTTATTCTGGCTGTGTAATTATTTCAGTCTGGTTTCTTTTGAGACTCAGAGGCAGAAGTCCTTTTTGTTAGAGAAAACTTGAGACTTTAGCTCTTAGGAAATGAAGTGCTGGATTTGGAGTCAGGTCGATCTGGATTCCAATCCTGACTCCTTTGCTTCCTAGCTATGGGACTTCATCTATCTGAACTTGTTTCCTCATATGCAAAATGGGAATGCATATCCAGAAGTGGATATTGTGAGGCTAAAAAGAGATTATTCATGTAAATAATTGCAAACTTTAAAGTATTTTAAGGATGTGATTATTGGTTCTCTTTTATTCTTTCTGTAAAAAGAAATATTTGATTCCAAAGTTAAGAAAAAAGACAAGCATGTACATAACATAGAATAGAAAAAAATGATGATTGCACATGAAACTGCAAATCCATTTTGTATAACCTGCTATTTCTTTAAAATATATAATAAAGTTATCAAAAAAGTTTCTATTTTTTGTCCGGATATAGTTATAATCTTCCTTCATAGGTTCTTGGTACTTAATCTGGGCATTTATAATGTCAAAATAGTCAAAAAATAGTCAAAATGATAACAAAGGTTTTTTTTAAACAGTATTGTTATTATTGTAGACAACCTTTTCTTGGTTTTGATCCTTTCCCTCTTTGTTATTTCATGCACATCTATCCTTTATTTTTCCATAAGATCATCAAGCTCATTATTTCTTAAAACCCAGTAATATTCCACCATGATCCAATACCACAACTTTCTTCTTCTCCTCCTCCTCCTCCTCCTCCTCCTCCTCCTCCTCCTCCTCCTCCTCCTCCTCCTCCTCCTACTCCGGCGGCTTCTTCGGCTTCTGCTTCTTCGGCTTCTTCTTCGGCTTCTTCTTCCTTCTTCCTCTTCCTCTTCTTCCTCCTCCCTCTTCTCCTCCTTCCTCTTCTCCTTTCTCCTCCTCCCTTGTCATTGTTGTTCTCCTTTCTTCTTTGAAGGATGATGGGTTCCGTATTAATAAAGACTTTCATGTGTCTTTAGAAATGACATTTATTAGACATTATCAGTCCCTATGGTGGAGCCATTGCTTTCTCAACCTGTGAAAGCCAGGAGCTATAGTGTTGGTAAATGTATTTGCATTTGAGATCAGTCTGTGGATAGAGATCTAGAGGTTGGAGGTGACTTTTTTTTAATACAGTCACAATTTTAAACTATTCACTCCACAGTGAAGTACTTGCATTAAAAATGGACTGTATTTACTTTCTAAAGATTCCATTTTAGATTAATGATTCCATTCCAAAATTTGGACTGATGGATAGACATTCATGAAATGACATCATGGTAGGAAAAAGTTGAATCACAGAATCACTGTATTTTTGAGAGCTGCAAGGGACCCCCAGTGATTCCTATTTCATGTATGACCAGCAGTCATATTCCCTGCTCTTGAGACCCTCCAGCAATACAGAACTGATTTGTGCTTCTGGTCTCTCAGATCCCCCACATGTTTTTCAGGCAGACTGTTGTCTAAATATGTCTCGCATCCACCCATCCAACTCCTCCTCCACTCAGTCTTTTCTTATGAAATTTATTTTTTTAATCTTTGAATGATTGTTCTTTTCCAGGAAGAAAGAGCCCTGAATATCAATGGAAAAAGTCCTGAACTTGGACTTATAGCACCAAAGTTAGAATCCCAGCTTTTCTACTTACTTTCTATATGACCTTGGTCCAATAATTTCACATATTTTTGGCCCTTGGGCTTTTAAAGACCCTTGAGGCTCTCTATCTGTGAGACTGTGATCTCCACCTTCCAGCACGTCCTGCTTCAGATTATACTGTATAAAAGTCAGACTCCAGGCATCTCTGGGGTCTACTTAGAACAGTCTGAGACTGAGATGCTGAATCTAGTCAATTTTATATTTTGGGAAGGGTGAGAGCCGAAAACAGTTGCCATCTTACTTTGGCACATATCACAACTATTTCAACATTGCTGCAGCTTGGACAGAGCTCTGTGTTTCACCCTTATTTCTAGAAAGCCTAGGCAATGAGATCATCCATATTCCTTTAATGATGTGGGTGGGGGCAAGCATCCACTATTTAGCTTCTGTATTATAGAACCAGATGGTCCAATCTGAATGCACTCTATAAATCCAGCCCAATAAACAAACACACACACACACATATGTCTATTTATATTTTAAAACTTTAAAAACAAAGTGCTATTCTCCAATAGGTTTAACCATAGTATTTTAAGAAACTAGCGCCTTCTTAGATTCTCTGATCCAGAGGTACTTACTGATTGGAGTCAGAAGGGCTAAGTGTGCCTTTAATATTAAAAATCAATCTCACAAATGCAAGAGTGAGATGAATTTACATCTATGAAGGTGTTCAAAATGAAATTCTTTTTGAAATCAACATTTGTGTGTTATAAACATTTTTGAAATAATTTTCTTTTCATTGAACCCTACTTCTATCAGTCATGTATATTTCTTCTTCTGATGTATTTTTTCTAAACTAGTAGTAAATATTTTAATTCCCACATCAGTGAACCATCGTGATGAGTTGGTGACATAGCATTGTTCCCATATGGTACTTTGTACGTTATAATTCCAATAAACTTCCTCTAAAATGTATTTGATCAGATGAGATTATTATGTAAAATATTCTATAAATCTTAAAATACATTATAAAACACAACTATTATTATTATTATTTATCTTGATTCTTTTTTGCTTTGTTTAATTCAGGAAGCTTTTTTTAGTTGAGAAAGAAAAGTTATAATCATTATCATTGTCACTATTGAACTCAATAATTCAATGATCAGCTAAGGATGATTTGTGGTCCCTTTTCTTCTTTGATACTTTGTTGAATTTGTGATCTTATTCATGTGACCCCTTTCTTCAGTAATGAAGATAATAATCCATATTTGCCTGCCCATTATCCTGTGCAACTCTCATCTATGTCTTTCTGTCAGTCTGCCATCAGGGGTCCACCCAAGATGGTACTCAATAAACTCCTGTGGCTCTCTATTTCCTCCAGGATCAAAGAAAAACTCCTTCATTGAAAACTTAAACCTCTCCAAAAATGTTCCTGCTACCCTTCTGGCTTTAGTATATATTATTTGATCCCTCAAACTAACCTTTTTTTCTGTTAGACACACACACACACACACACACACACACACACAAAAACACACACATTATACAATACTCAATCTCCCATCGACACTTTACACAAACCTGGATGAGGCACTTTCTCATCAATTCTATCTCTGAGAATCTCTAGATTCATTCAGATGTCAAGTTCCATCTTCTACTTAAGACTTTTCCTCATTCTCTCAGCTGCTGGTGCCTTCCCTAGGTATTTTTTCTTACATTTATTTTGTATATGGTTTATATATTCTTGTATAAGTACATGTCATTGCTCCTAGTAGAATACAAGTACCTAAAGACCAGGAATTTTTGTTTCACATTTTCTTTTAAGTCTCCAGACCCCATCATAGCATTATAATCATGATCATGATTAATATCTAACATTTATAATAGTGTTTTATAGTTTTTATGAGCTTTGTATGTATTATCCCATCATAAGTGCTTAATAAATAATTGCTAATTGATTAATTCGGTTAACAATACATGTTTATCAGTGAAATACATAGACTAGCCATTGGTTAGCCCTTGCTGTTGCAAGGGATAGAAATTCTCCCTCCCTCAATTCTTATCATTGTTTTTCAATCCCCCCCCCCCTTTCCATTGTAATTTAGAGTTTGCTATGGTTTGCTTGAACCCACTATTCCCTCACCTATTACTCTGGGTTCCTTAAGATCAGCACTTTAGAGACATCTCCCTAACTTTCGTCAACCATCTTCATAAAAAACAGTGACTCGGGGCGGCTGGGTGGTGTAGTGGATAAAGCACCTGCCCTGGAGTCAGGAGTACCTAGGTTCAAATCCGGTCTCAGACACTTAATAATTATCTAGCTGTGTGGCCTTGGGCAAGCCACTTAACCCAGTTTGCCTGGCAAAAACCTAAAAAATAAACCCAACAAAAAACCAGTGACTGAAGGTTTTCATCCTCTTGGGGCCACCTGTTTGGCACTGAATCTTGGGTAACTCAGCTGGGTTGCTTTGTAGCATGGAAACCTACAGTTTGTTGTCAAGTTGATGCTGAAAGCTGTCTGTAGGGAATTCTGTAGCTTGTGTTCCACTCACACAGCCTTTGACAACTCGGGGCTGACTCCATGCCAGATTGGGGAGCTGAAGCTTCTATTATTAGTCATAATTTATAGTTGGTTAGGTTGGCAGTTAGAGAGGTTCTGGCTTCCCCAGGGTCACTGGTTCATAGAAGCATAAATTTTAGACCTGAAAGGTCCTTTAGAAGAAAGGAAGGAAATAAACATCTATTAAGTACCTACTATATATCACGAATTATGCCAATCACTTCACAAATATTTTCTGATTTTATCCTCCTAACAATCCTGTAAAGCAGATGCTATTATGATCCATATTTTGCAGCTAAAGAAACTGAGGCAGAGGATATTTGAATGACTTAAGGTGATACATATAGTAAGTGTGTGAGGTTGTAATACAACATAATCCTTCCTTCTTTCCTTCCTTCCTTCCTTCCTTCCATAGACAACAGTTCCTTCTTTACCATCTTAAATACTTGGTAAAATGCCTGTTTAATACCAGTACCTTAAGTCACACTGAATAATTTTCATATCATTTTTAATCAAAGGACTAAAAAATAACTACCTCTTATCCCTAAATGAATGGGGAGGTTTTATACTAGAAAAACAAAATTCTCTGTAGAACCTGAATTCTTAAAGAAGTTGGAATGTCATTTCCATGATGTCCCAGTCCCATTCTCATCTTAGGAATGTATTGGTTCTACACTTAATGATTTGACTGTTTCAGTGGCATGGATTGGAGTATACTGATGCCTAAATAATCAAATTTTCTATAGAATTTTTTTTTGCTTCAAAATTCTCTCTCTCTCTCTCTCTCTCTCTCTCTCTCTCTCTCTCTCTCTCTCTCTCTCTCTCTCCCTACGCTCTTATTTTCTCTTCTTACCTGTACCTTGGTGCCAAAAACTTCTATTGAGAACATTCCATCCAGTAAAGCATATCATCATTTGTTCTCCAAATTATAGTCTTAAGAGCATAGGGAAATAAGGCAATGAAAAAAGTTCTGGGATTGGAATTAAGAAAAATCTGACTTCTAGTCTAGTCTCAGATACTTAGTAGCTATGCGACTCTGGGCAAGTCATTGAACCCATATTACCTCCACCTCTCTTCAACTGTAAAATGGGGGGTAATAGAGCAGCTAACATATATTATGCTTACTATGTATTAGGAACTGTTGTAACCTTCTATAATTATTAGTCCTCACAACAATCTTGGGGAGGTTTTATTTTATTCTCAGTTTACAGATGAGGAACCTGAGACAGACAGATTAAGTGATTTGCCTAGTAATTCACAGCTAAGGAGTGACTGAGGCTGAATTCAAACTGAGGTCTTCCTGACTCCGGACCTGGTGCCCTTTCCACTTTGTCACTTAACTAACTTGACCTAGCTCACAGGATTGTTGCAAGAATCAAATGAGGCATATAGTAAACACTGTACAAATGTTATCTATTATCATCATTCTTATTGTTTTAACTCAGAGGTGAAATGATTCCATTTACACAGTCATTCCTGAATCCAGTTCTTGACTCAGAATTCCATCTTCTTTCAATCTGTTGCCCTACACTGACTTTCTGGTATGTGTTTTTTACCCTGCCCCAATTCCTGAGTATTTAGTTATCAAGGTAATTCTTTGCATTATAGCACTATAGCCATAAAATTAATAATAACTGAAATATCAACAACAGATAGTAATTATTGTCCTTTAGTGTCGAAGAAGACTAGGACATCAGGTAAGTGATATCATGATTTCCACATAAGATAGATTAAAGTGAGGTGTGTTTGTGCAAAGATGCCATTCTCCCTATTCCATGTAATCTTAGTGACCTGACATAGAACAGAATAATTGGTGATCAATAAATGACCTTGTCCTTTTAGATTCAGATCTTTGCCATGTCACTGAGCCTCTTTGACAGTAAAGTATCATCTCTTGATAGTCTAATCATCAGTATGGTAATTTTGTGGCAATAAACTTCAGACCTATCTCTCAATGGTCTAATGGACAGTATGGTAATTTTATAGCGACAAACTTACCACAATATGGAAACCCTCATATGGGAAAGTAATGGGAGAATACATCATTTTATAAACCAAGGCCAAGAGAGGATAAATGACTAGCTGGTTACAAAGGTAGAAAACGACAGAGTCTGCATTTGATCCCAGGTCTAGCAATTCTGGGTTAAATTTCATCATTTTTTTCCATTGTCCTGTGATATTTCATCTTCTGGGAGGTTTCAAACACTCATCCTGACTTTGCTTTTAAGAATTTCCCTATTGCAGTAGGGTTTCTCTGAATTACATGTTGGAATAGCACTTTCATGATGTCTCAGTCCTGTTCTCATTTTGGGGATGTGTTGGCAACTTTTTGCTAGACAAACAAAATTCTCTGTAGAACGTGAGTTCTTAAAAAAAAGTTGGAATATCACTTTCATGATGTCCCAGTCCCATTCTCATTTTGGGGATGTGTTGGCAACTTTTATGCTAGAAAAATAAGATTCTCTGTAAAACCCAAATTCTTAAAGTAGTAGATGATAGCGTGGTGTAGGGTATGACTACTTCTTTTGACTGTTACCAACAAAGTTTGCTGATTTGTACATATGCAACAAAACCGTTAGCCCTGAAGCAGTGGGGCTGCCTCATGTAAATACTTGGGTACATAGGACTGGAGATTTAGAGCTAGAAGGGATCTAACAAAATCCTACATTATCATTTCTATTTCTCTTTGGCCTAGAAAGATGATAACAGAGTTATTGGATCCATTATCAGGTTTTGATCCATTCTGAGATGCAAGACATATTCATGAATGAACCAGAAAATTGAGTTGTGATTCCTTTGGAAAGTTTCTAGGGTATCATTGTGCATTTGAAATGACATCTGGGTTGTCATTTTATCCAAGTATGATTTAAGAAACTTGCATGCATGCACTGAGATGAGTTGAATTCACAGAAGTCCATAAAAGAAAAAAAGACTGCCTGGTTATTCTATAAAATGACAATTTTTAAAAAAAATATGAATACAAATAGCTGACATTTATATAGTGTGTTAGAGTTTATAGAGCATTTGATATGTATTATCTCATTAGTCTTACAACTATGTATTTTTTTTTATTTGGACTTGTGAATTCATCACAATCAGGAAACTCTTGGGGAGAAACCTCAGTCTACCAATTTAGATAAATGATTACTGCTCTACTGTTCATATCAGAGAGCCTCCCTGGACCTTGAAGGGTAAATTGACTTGCCCAGAGTAAAATGATGCTATATTTTAGAGACAATATGTGAATTCTGGTTGTCCTAACTTTCAGGTCAGTCCTTTTTATTCAGTACCCTATTCCATCTCTTGTGGAAAAGGTTCTACTGGTATTTTATCCCCATTTTAGAGAATGAGAATATCATCAGATTTAGAAATTATGTTAGTTGCTTGGAGTAGCCTAGTATTTGAGTTCATATCATCATTAAAGCAAGCTAATTTTCAAGCTCTGAAGGGAGGGACTCAGGGTACCAATATAAAACTCCAAAGCACATGTTTTGTATGTAAAGAAGCCTTATGTGAATATTGATAAATAAATTTACATATGTTTTTCTCCAAGTGATTGGCTTAATTAAAACAATTGCTACAATTTCAAATTATTGATAAACGTGCTCGAGTCATTTTAAATGTCATCTTCCAATAAAGTGAGAAATTACTTTGCAAAGGCAATCTGCTTTGAAGAAGTTTGTAATTATAATATGGTAATGGGGGGGTGGGTACAAGGGAAGTCGTTTAAGTTTCTGTACCCAGCAACTCATTTGCATCTTTCAAATAGTAATGCTTCTTTGTTGCCAATGGATTTATTTCACTGAGTTTCTCCTCCGATTCACTGCTTTGGGTGAAGGCTCAATGGAAGTAAACAAAGAGATATATAACCCTTGAACCAACTGGCATCCCGGACAATATCCTTAATGGGCTTATTTACAGTATGGAGGACTTGGGAAAATGACTTCACTTTTGTGTTTTCTCTATTAGGATGAAAGTCTTTAAGCATCAGCTGCCTTTTTACCCACAATATAAACTTCAGGTATTTGATTTTCAGCTTTCTGTTGCAAAACCTCTCCGGTTTGATGGCTCCCGGGGGGTGCCATATTCATTTGTGCCCATTCACTTGGTTGCCCAGTGTCTCTTGATGCGTGAGAATGAGGCACATGTGATTCCAGTTTTGGGGCGGCTCATTGGTTTCAGCTGGTATGGGGAAGAGGGCACAGGCCTGCAATTTGTTCAGCTACTGTGGACTCCTGGGGAAAATGCTCATTTTTCTTTAGCTCCTCCCCTTAGCTTTTGTCCTCAGCCTTTTGAATGGCTGTCAGGGAAATTGGGTTGAGTCTTTGTCCTTGAAAGGTATAAATGGCACATATTTCCCTTCTTTTCACAACATCCACCCATAGGCATGCACACACACACACACACACACACACAGAATGAGGTGGCAGTAATTTGAGGGATGTTATGAATGACATTTCACAGGTCAGACTCAACAATGTTCTGGACCATCTTAGGTCATATGAATTCTATATGTATGTTTGAACCTGAAAATCTTGTCAATCTACTTATATTAAGTTTTAAAGGATTCTAATAAGAGAACATCTCTTTTGGCTTAACTTGTATATAACTGTTTTAGTCTGATAAAAAATATTTAAAGTATCTTTTCCCCTTAGACTATTTACAGCATCTTATGATTGAAAGCACACAGCTGTCTGAACTTCATAGACCTAACCCCTTCATTTTACAGTTAAGGAAACTGAGATAAGATTATAAGACATATTCAGAGTTCCATAGATAGTAAGCATTAGTGGTGGGATTTGAACCCAAGTCTGTCTTCTGGTTCCAGAGATAATGATATTTGCACTGTCCCACATTAACTAATCCTGGGTTCAAATTGTGTTTTTGCTATTAGTAATGCCTGTTGGCCAGCATAGTGGTGCAGTGTACCATGCCTGTAGTCTGGAAGATTCATCTCCCTGAATTTAAATCCAGTCTTAGATGCTTAGTAGCTCTATGAGCTTGGACATGTCATTTAACCCTCTTTGCATCTTTTTTTAAAAATGTTGCCTGTCTAGTCTAAATGCATCATTTTATAGATGATGAAACTGAGTCTGAAACAAATAATTTTCTTGCTTAAGGTCACACAGGTAGCAAATGGCAAAGTTAGGAGTTAACCAAAGGTTCTTTGAGTCTTCATCCAATACCGTTTCCATGGGATCAAACTTACTGTGCCTTTATCTGAAGATGAATGGATTAACCTAGCTGATCTCTAAGGTTCTCTGAGCTCAAGATCCCCCTTCTTGTCCTCTCTGACCTTCATAACCTCTCAATTTTCCAGGGCTAGAGATAAATATTTTTCATCCTTACTTCTTCAGACATTCAAGACACAAAAATTAACAAAGATATCACGTCTTGAAATGGTATGCTAATGATCCACTTGGTTTGGGAGTTAGAGATGAATGAATGCGAACATCCTGTTCATTCCACAAATTGCTCTCCTATTACAGAATATAGTCATCCAGGTCTTCACTGGATTTGAGAATCACTTATTCATCCATGTCATAGATAGACACCGAGGTCTAATGCATCTCCTCTCCTTATGCCACTAGCATTATCAGCTGGCTAGGTTTGTGATTTAACTTTAGGAGATCACTCTGCTAGCTTGCTCATTTTTAATAGGGATACTTCCCTATGAAAGATTGTTGCCTGTAACTAGTGGAGATTGAGGAGACTGGACGTTGGACTGAGGCTGCAAATTCTCTTTTACTCCTTAGAGTCCACAAAGATGTTTGGAAAGATAGAGTTAAAGCCAGTGGCTAATATGCTTACTTCAGTTTTTGTTCTTACTGCATTACTGTATGGGTCAACATAAGACTCTTTGGGTCTCAGTTTCATTTCATTTCAATTCTCAGGGGATTCTTCTGATCATCAAATGAGGAATTGTTTTTGCAAAGTATTACAAAAATTATAAGTATCATAAAAATACTAACTACTACCTTTCATTATCACACTAAATATGAAAATATGCTAATGGGCCATTGCAGTGACTGAAGAGTTTGTTGGAAACTCTGACTCTTTGATGTCTGTGAAACAGCTGGGAGACCGAGGGAAGGGTGTGCTGTTTTTGAAATCAGGAAGACCTGAATTTGAATTTTACCTCAGACACTTATTAGCTAGGTGATCTTGGGCAATTTACTTAACCTCTCAGTCTCCCAATCTCTCCCTTACCTCCTCTCTCACTCCAACTCTTATCTAAGTTGTAGAGAAGGTACAGTGTTGTCTCAGTAGCAACATTTCCTCCCTGGAAAACCCTATATCAATCATATGACAGGAAATATAACAAAATTAAACAGCAACAGACTCTAATGATTAACAGAAGCAATTGTGGATTTGGGGTCAGGCAAGAGGCAGACTATAATCTTGACTTTACTATACTAATGCAGTGTTGACAGACAGGCCACCTTATCTTTGTTTCTCTGTTTATGCATCTCTAAAATGAATAGATTTGGATTAGATGACCTCTAAGGTCCCTTCTGGCTCTAAACCTATGAATTTATAATTATATGCTAATGCACACACACACACACACACACACACATCAAAAGTCTTTTAATGGCAATTCATAAAATTGTCTGAGAATACACTTCTTTGAAATTGATGCTCAAGAGCTTAGGACACCCTGTGGCAGAACATAAGAGGACTAATTCTGAATCCAGAGAAAATGGTATTCAAATCCTACTTCTGATGCCTACCACCTATGTACACTTGAACAAGGAATTTAATCTCCTTGAGCCCCCATTTCCTCATTTGTAAAATGAAGGCTTTGGTCACGATGGCTTTGGAGGTTTCTTACCTCTGAAGAGTCATATTCTTAGGATCCTATGAACTTCAGAGTGACTGTAGTATCTCCTTCATAAATTGCATTTATTTTGTGAGAGAATATGGCAGGAGAAGTGTTCATGTCCTTTGAGTTGGAATTTCTCAATGGTCCTTTCAGTTTCAAAGTGCAGATTTGTTCCAAGCACATGGAAAATATTGCTTTTCCCCCTCTAATCTGATGTTCACATCAGTGTGAATGTGTTGAATGTGTTGGTATTAGAGAAAAAAAATCATTCTACCCTTGATTATCTATTGTAAAAAGGAGAGCAGGATAATTGAAATCTAAAACTCTCATTGCTTTCAGGCATTTCCATTAAGTATTTTTCCTTGCTAAGAACTGCTAAAAAAATATGGCGGTTTATATTTATCCCTCCCTGTCTTAATGCTTCCTGTGTGAAAACTATCTTATCATCACTTCATATGCAGTAATATCTATACCAACAAAGAGGATTTATTTTACTAATACAGGATAATGTTTGTTAAGTATTTTGTAAATCTTAAATAACTGTGTTTTCTGTTAATATAATGATAATATAACAACATTATAGGTGTTTTATAATATGTAATTGTATAAGGTATATTAATATAAGTTATGTATGATATGCTATTATATCTATATGCTATAATAATATAGCATAATAATAAAATAAGATATCTCTCTCTATATATATATGCTATAATGATATAGCTAATGTAGTATATACCAAGAAAGACTATATTGTGTAACTAAAGTCTATTAACACTAAACTATTATAATTATGTCACAATTAATGGAATCTATCAATAAATGATAAATTTTAATGATAATTAAATAGGATTTTATTCAGTGGAGAAGTGGATAGAGTGCCTGACTTGGAGTCAGGAAGACTTTCCTTCCTGAATTCAAATCATTTTTCAGATACTAGCTGGGTGACCTTGGGCAAGTCACTTAATCCTGTTTGCCCCAGTTTCTTCTTCTATAAAATGGATTAGAAAAGGAAATGGTACACCACTCCAGTAACTTTGCCATGAAACCCCCAATGGGGCCATGAAGAATCTGACACAACCGAAACGAGTGAAGAGCTACAAAGATTTTATGATTCTTTAAGGTTTACAAAGCACTATGCTTATTTTATCTCTCTTGATCCTCAAAACAACCACATGAGGTAGAATCTATTCTTATCTCCCTTTTAGAGAGAAGGCATATTAGGCTGAGACAGTTTCAATAACTTTCCCAAAGCCACACAATTAGTAATAACCTTGATGTATAATTTCCTGATTCTGCATCCAGGGCTCTTTCTTACTGTATCACATAGCTTCCTCTAATATCTAGTGATATATAACTTGTCACCAGAGGTAGAAAAAAAATATAAAAGCCCAGGCATTACTTTCTGGTGATTTCTTTCCTCTCCAGTGTGATTTTTGACTGGGGTCTTCTATTATTACATTCCCTAAAATTAAAGTTAAATGTATTTCTCAGGTTGTTTTAGTCCTTATGGAAATTTCTCTTATCTCTCTGAGGGAGATCTTGCACCAAATTATATGGATAGTTCATGCTAATTTTAGTTAGTTAACTATTAAATTGTATATGTATATGTATATGTATATGTATATGTATATGTATATGTATATGTATATGTATATGTATATGTATATGTATATGTATACGTATATGTATATGATCTATGTGTATGTGTATGTGCACGTGCATGTGTATATGTATATATGTATATACGCATACATGTATGTATATATATGTATATATGTGTATGTATATGTATGTAATGCGCTCAGATCTCGAGTTATAGGGACAGACGGGATCATGGTGTCTGTCCTCATAAAGATTTCAGTATAATGGAGAAGATAAAATATAAATACTAGACATATGCAAGATATATAGAGTGTAAAATGGAAGGTAGCCTTATAGGGGAGGCTTTGGGGACTGGAAGGGGGGGACTTGAGGAAAGCTTCCATATTCTGCTGAAGTGCAGTCTTAAAAGACAAGGGAAGTTTGAAGGCTGAGGTTAAGAGGCAGAGCATCCTAAGTCTGAGCTGTGGAACTATAAAATAGAGGGTTGTGTTTGAGGAAGGTTGTATCGAGTTGAGGTAGCTAGATTATACAGTTCTAGAATTCATGGAAGGAGTGAAGTAAAAGAACACCAGAAATATGGGGAGGGACCAGTGCTTTAAATGAGAAGCATAGGGTTTGATTCTGAACGTTAACAGAAAGTCAGTGGAGTTTATTAAAAACCAGCTTGATGACATTGTCAGCACCGAGGTTTAGGGGAATTATTTTGGCATCTGAGTGGAAGATGGATGGGAAGAAGGAGAGACTTGAGACAAGGACACCCTTTAGAAGGCTACTGCTATAGCTCAGTTGTTCAGTTAATTTTAGTTCTTTATGATCCCATGAACCATAGCTCACTAATGTTGTCCATGGGATTTTCTTGGCAAAGATATCGGAGTGTTTTGCCGTTTCCTTCTCCACTGAATTAAGGCAAGCAAAGGTTACAGGGTTTTCAGGTAGTGTCTGAGGCTAGATTTAAATTCTGATCTTTCTGATGCTAAGTACAGTGCTCTACCCACTGAGCCATCTAGCACCCTCTATTAGGATAGGCTAGGTAGGTAGGTATATGAGTGAGGTTGTGGTGGGGTGTGGGGGATGTGTCACGTTATGAAGTTAGTGATAATATGGGGTGATTTTGAGGGAAAGGTTGAAAAGCTTATAAGTCTGGCGCTCTTGATAATACTAGGGAAGTATGGAAGAGATTGGGATGTTGTGGTAAAGATAATGGATGCTATTTTGATCATGTTGAGTTTGACAAGTCTAGATTAAGAGGATGTTGTGGGGGGATGGGGGAGGTAATGAGTTCTGTTTTGAATTTGAGATGTCAATGAGATGTGCAGTCTTTCCTGGTCCCTAGCGATCTACAAGAAGCCTGTGATTAGGTTTACACCATTGTCTCCTTTTCCTCTACTTCTACCATTCAAAATTAAATGAATCCCCTTTCTTTTACATAAAGGGCTGCTTTTTTAAAATTTATTTTTATTAAAGATATTATTTAAGTTTTACAATTTTCACCCCAATCTTTCTTCCCCCCCCCCCCCCAGAAAACAATCTGTCATTCTTTACTTTTTTTCCATGTTGTACCTTGATCCAAATTGGGTGTGATGAGAGAGACATCATATCCTTAAAGAAGAGATGAGAAATCTAAGAGGTAACAAGATCAGACAATAAGATATCTGTTTTAAAGGTCTGCTTTTTAAAGAGGAACTTTGGTCCCCAAGGTTTTAACCTGGTCTCTTTCTCTTCTTTTCATCCTTCATCAATTGAAAAATGAAGACATTAGGTTCAATGTTCTCTAAAGTCCCTTCCATACTGAAATCTATGATCTTATGATCCTGTGATGTCATTGAACCTCAGTTTCTTCATCAGTAAAATTGGGATCTTATTTGGATTACCTATTTTACAAGCGTATTTCGAGTGACACTATTCTCAAACCATAAAGTTATAGACATGTGAGTGAATTGCATGAATAGAATTAATTCAGCTCTATTTAAAAAAAAATCTCAGGTGTGACATTTTGAGAAATAGTGACCATTGAATGGAGAAATCAGAGAGGCAAGGTTGTTGTGAGACAAATACTTACTAACCCTTCAGAAATGTAAGTCATTTATTTTAATGGAATTAAATAAAGGTAGTTGACCAGAGAAGTCTTTCTCCTAGTTTCCAAAGGCGGTTTTTCTCCCTCCATAAAGTTAGGAGTAGCCTATGGTACATTTGTAAAACTAGCAAAGGCTGAAAATAATTTCCTTTTACTACTTAGGGTCACTCCCACCCACCCTTTCATCAGCTTAACTGATTTTCAAGCTATAAATATTTTCCAAGAAAGTCACTACTTACTAAATTATCTCCAGTACGTTCCTATAATTCTTATATGTATTTAGAATTCCTCTACTGTTTATGGTCTTATGAGGGGGAAAAATCAATCTCATAGATCAGACTGCAGGCTATTATAAACCCATTGAGTAAATACCTTCATAGGTTTATGGGATTGTGTGGTAGAGAAAGGGGAGGAGGCAATATTAGACTACCCCTTTTATCTTCTTTCCTCACTGTTAGTGCTCCAGCTTCTCACCAATTGTATATATAGTTTATAGTACCATCCCCCTCCCCTTCCAGAAATAGAAGGCTTCTATTGAATGGCTGTATCTAAATTGCAGTCATCTTAACTTTGTGAAATCCTATAAAGAGTAAGACTTTCCAACCCAAATCATATAAAGGTCTGGGCAAATTCTCTACTATAGACCTGTGCTACCTTTGTAGCGTTAGCTACATGTTCTTGGTGGCTCTTTGAGAAAGTACTAGATAGAGAGACAAATAAATACATACATACACAATAGATACATATATGCAGATAGGCACATTGATGATATAAACATACATATATTAATGATGGATAGATGCATACATACAGACATACGTGATAGATAAAACATGAAGTAGGTATTGTACTGTGCTGTGCTGATAGATAAAAGTAAACAAAACAGACCTTGTCCTCAAGGAGTTTATATTTTAATAGGGAAAGACAACCCATAAGGAACCCAGAATTGAATCTAGGAATGGAGGAGGAAGGATCATAATTTTAGAGCTGGAAAGGGCATTAGAATTCCTCTAGTCCTACCTACTCATTTTACAAATGAAGAAACTGAGGCTTCGAAAGGCTTAATGATTTACCCATGTTCACACAAACACTAAAGTGTCAAAGGGGAAATCTGAACACAGATCACCCTTCATCCAACTTTAGAATTTGGTTCCTAACATTTTTTGTTATGGACTCCTTTTTAGAATAACACTAAAAATAATTGAAGTATATATATATATATACTGAATTTCAGTTGTAAAACAATGAAAATAAAGATGTAATTTTTTTCATCTATTTTCATGGACTTCCTGAAATCTGTCCACAGACCTGGGCTCAGAAGTGATCCAGAGAGGTGAAAGAAATATCACTTTTAAAATAGCAACAACAAGGTTCTAAAAAAATAAGACACATTGGTTGTAAAAGTTGGATAACCCAGTAAATGTTTTCTGTGGCCATAGATGATAGTAATATTATATGGGAAATACCAGCTTTAAACAATGTTTCTAACACAGTGTGCTGTGCAAGATGAAAAGAATTCCACCAAAAAAATTAAGCCTATGATATTCTTCCTTCTAATACTTAAATATGAAATGTATTAAGTATCAAATTACCTATTTTCATTCTTGCAATTATTTTTTTCTTTTGAAAATAGGTTCAAACACATTATTTTGTTCCTATAGGACCAAAATTTCCTTGAGGATAAGGACTATTTTTTGCCTCTTTTTATATCCCCATTACTTATATACAAAGTAGAAACTTAATTTTTTTTTTATTTCCTGATTGAAATTTTCCCAATCCCTGTTCCTATGGGACAATTTTATATCCCTTCCTGAATCACTGTGATAAAATCTAAATATTTCCAACTCCAATGGATCAGTCAAATAAACTTGAGAAATGTCTTTGAGTGTGATCACTTTGAGTGTCATAGCCACTTGCTATCTGTGATAGAGTGTTTTTGATTTTATATGGAGAATGATTTTCTCCAGTCAGGGTTTGGGGACCAAGGATTCTTTGGTTCTGCCAGCAGAATGAGCCTCATTAATTTGTCCTGAGCTGTTCTTTGTATGTAGCTCAAAGTTCCTTGTGTCACATTTTTCTCTGTACTTAATCATTATACTCATTGGGAGCATCACCTATTCATTTGCCCTGTTCACAACATTTTTATTTTTGCATTCTGCATCTATTCTGACTTTGTAATATCTATACAGGTTGCTGCTATTATATCAAGTTCTTTTCTTTTCCAAATCATCACATAGCTCACACAGCCAGAGTGGGATAGATCTTTTCAGCATTTTATTTGGGGAAAAAGGAAGGGGGAAAATACACATCATAATTTACATGTGATCTAGAGTAGTAAGTAAACCCTTCAGCAAAACATGAATGTTTCCACACTTCTGAATATAGGAAACGTGATCTTTCCATGTTGAAAAAATAATAAAAATGCCATTTCCACATGTTGTGTTTTGTTGTGGGGAGAGGGAAGAAAATAGGATTTGTTTTTATTGATTTTTCACTGGTATGGTAGAAACCTACACAAGCATGCTTTTCCTATTAACGTTTTTCTTGCAAATGTGGAATGTGTTTGTGTGTGGCTTTGAGCTGTCTCTGTTGGTTGTAGATCACTGTTACACAACAAAGAGGGGAGTTAAATAAAAAACACACATTGGCATGTTTAGAAAGCATGCTAATAGAAGTTCAGAGTACCCGGAAATATTATAATAACCTAGAAAGAATTTTTGTTTATCAGTTGCATTCATTGATGTATCTTAAAGGGCAGGATAGTCTTAATACACATTTTTTTATTCATTCAACCAACATTTATGGGGTGTTACTATGAGGAAGTAGGTTCTGTGGGAAATGTGAAAATTGCAAAATACTCTAAAAAGACATTATATTCTAAAATGGCAAGATGAGATGTTGGTCAAGGCACTTAATTTCCTGGGCCCCTCTTCTCCATCTCTAAAATAAAGCAGTTTCTTAAGGTTCCTCTAAGAGTCTCTAAATTTCCTTCAAATAATCATAATAGAGAGTAGAATATTCCAAGTGTCATGAGACATACAAATACAATGCAAAGGGAGATCAATGGAAGGAGAGATTACTCCTGGGAGGAGGCAGTAGAGAACATATCTTGGGGGAGGTACCATTTGAACTAGGTCATGGAGGCCAGAATTTTGATTTGCAACAATGAGTAGAGAAAGAAAGAAAAATCCAGGTAAAGGAAACAACAAAACAAAAGCCCAGATGGGCATATGAGGGAGTAGCTCGTCATCATGTTTGGCTGGAGCAGAGATATGTATGCAGTGGAGCATGGGAGAAGGGTCATTTGGGGCTAGCTCAAGGAGGGACTTGAAAATCAATTAGTCAATAGAGTTAAATGAATTCAGAAAGTAAATCAATATGCATTTAATTAGTAAGAGCTACCATATACCAGCCACTGAAGATATAAACATGAAAAAATCAAGGAAGACAAGAGCTGATTATTATTCTTATTGGAAATTATTAATAATAATGTCATATATTGATACATTTAATAACAGCAATTCTAATAGGTAACATTTATACAACAGCTGCAATATGTCAGATACAGATTTTTACAAATATATCATTCAATCCTTCCAACAACTCTGGGGCGTAGGTGTTATTATCTGCATTTTACAGTTGAGGAAACCAGGGAAAATCAAGCTAAGTGTCTGAGATCAAATTTGAAGTAAGGTTCCCTTGACTCCAAGCCCAATGGTCTGTCCATTGAATCAAGCTTTCGATATATGATTGGATTTGTTCATTAGAAGATATTTATCTTTGAAAGGAAGTTTCAGTTGCATGGTAGAGGCAAAAAAATAGATTTCAAGGTGTTAAAAATAAATGGCTGTGAAGGTAGACATGTGTCATCTACACTTGTAATGGCCAGTGATTTCTTTCTCAAGTTTACAGAATGGAAATAGACCCCCCAGCCATAGTCCTGAGGAACAACGATTTAGCCTTGCAGCAAAGTTCTTCAAATTTATATGTTGAGCTTCCGGTTTCTTTCTCTCTTGATGATCTCCTGGTTCTCTTTTTATAGCACTTCATCATAATCACTGCTGAACAGCTTGGAGAATACTAAGCAAATAATGGCTACTGAATAAATAGAATTATAAAACGTTAACTTTGAAAGAGGTCTTGGGGAGCCATCCATTCCCATTTTATATATGAAAAAATCTAGACCTAGATAAATTAAATGACTTGTGTTAGGACTAGAACCTAGGGATTCTGTCAACACAGACTTCTTTCAACTCTTATCACCCAGACTCAGATGAGTCAGATTCTTTGCTAATCATGCCTACCCATAGGAAGAAGGCCCTAAAGCTATGTCCTTTATGAAGTTTAATCTGATTACTCCTCATCTGCTTATACTCTTCCCTCTGGGCACTTAATTTGTAACCCTTATTGCAATTTCACATTCTTCTTTGTATTTTGGTTGTTTAAAACTTCTCTCTCCAACTAGGTATAAGCACTGAGAAAGAAGGAACTATGGATTAATCATCTTTGTATGCCATTCAATGACTTTTACGTAGTTGCTAAACTATTTGTTAAATAAAATATTTATTGATCAAACATATTTGCTGAATAAAAAATAAGTGAAAGTGATGATAACTCATGGAAGTTAAGTCAAAGTGAAAGGAATCAATCAATCGATAAACATTTAAGTGACTATGGTGTGCTTAGCATAATGGGGTTTCAAAGATGAAAATAAATGCTCTTGATTTTAGAGAGCTGATATTTGGGGAGCCCTAAAACATTTATATTAAGTAACATCCATATAATTAGATATAAAATATTTGTATTTAAATGACTGTATATGTAATATATAATGTTATATATTATGAGATATATATGTCAGCATCAGTTTTGGGCAAGGGGAGGCAATAACAATTGGGAGGGATGAAGAAAGGCATTATATAGGAGTCTGATTGAGTTGAACTTTGAAGGAGCCAGAGATTCCAAGACAAGGTGGTGAAGAAAGAATGCATTTCGGCCATGAAGGGCAAATCTGGTAGGGACTAAGAACTTACTGAGTAACACTTATTAAAAAATGAAATCTTCCATTACCTGGTTTGTTTGTTTTGTTTTGTTTTTGATGAGGTGGGGTGGGGTATGGAATCTTAGTCTTTAGTTCTTTCAATATAGGTAGATCCCAGTGTGGGACTGATCAACATCTCATCTGTAACTTATTATCTTAGTTAACCGGAACACTAAAAAAAAAATATGCAACTTGCTCAGGAATGTATTAAATCCAGGGACCACCTCCAGTCTTCACTCCCAGACTAATTCTAATTTTACTCTGCCATATTTCCTTCTCCTTATTGAAAATAAATAAGAAAGACCCTTTTTATTCTTATAGAATTTTTTTTAAATCAGGTGAACTGTAGCTTACATTGATGACTTTAAAATCACCTTCATTAAAACTGACATTCCATAAGAATGTCTTTGACCTGCACCCTGCTGATACATGACTGTTTGTTCTTAAGGAGTGGAGTAGTTATATATGCATTTATTCTGATTTTTTGCCCTTTGCTTAGTACTGCCAATATTGTTATAATTATATTCATATTAGTTAGGATGTTATAATAGGATCATGTTTTTAAAGAAAAGGATTCCTTTCTTTGTATTGTATAATGGAATTAAAAAAGAAACTGTTAGAAGTTAAATGGACTTGATCAAAATCAATTACCTACTTCCCCATTGATCAACTTTTACATTATTTTTAATTTTTAAAGAAAAAGAAAACATCCCAGGCAAGTCACTCCAATTTAATGAGTCTCAGTTTTTTTCTTACATGAAATGCGTGAATGGGGAACTGGGTTGGGTGAACATCTTTTTTAGTTCCTCATTAGTAGCAAAAATAAAGTAAAATTTAAATTAAATTGAATTTCTTAATGGAATCATATATTTAACTTATAATTAAATCCTCATTCAATTAAGACAAACAAATTCTCAAATGATAGTATATGGAATTTGTTTCTATTTTACTGGTCTGTAAATTCTGTTGATATAATAGTGATATAATAGTAGAAGTTAGGTAGATGGTGTAGCCAGGAAGACATGGATTGAAATTTCATCTCTGACATGTTCCTGCTGTATCCATGGATAAGTTATTTAAAGTCAACCATCTTTTTAAGATTTTAAGTTGTGCTGTGTCAGTGGAAAAAATGGTCATCTTGGATGGATTACTACTCTGATGACATTACAGATCCCATCCCTACATAACACCAAAAAAGCTTTATGAGGGTTGTTTCATATAAATTTCTAAATTGATATCTTAGCATTTAGCATATCAAGGGATGAGTAGGTCTTAAATTTGAATTTGTTGAATTTGATTTGTATTTAAATAAGAAGGGTGGTGAGATGAAAGGAGAGAAGGGGATATTCTGGGAATACAAAGAAAATCAAAAGGAAAAAAACAAAACAAAAAACCAAACAGAAAAATTAGTCCTTGCTCTCAAGGAGTCTCCTGAGTGCAAGTGATATGTAAAGAACTATGTTCATACAAGATATTTTATATGGGATAAATTGGAGAAAATTTCAGAGAAGACACTAAGATTAGGGAAAAGCCTTCTTGCAGAAGGTGGGACTTTAAGATTGGGAAACCAGGACAGCTAAGAATTATATCTCTCTCTCTATCTCTACCTCTCTACTTTCTCTCCATCCTCTCCTTCTGCTTCTCCCTCTATCCTCTCCCTCTTCCTCTATCCTCTCCCTCTCTCCCTGTCTTTCCCTCTGTCACTGTCTCTATCTATTACTGTCTCTATATTTATCTCTCTATCTATCATCTATCTCCCTATAAAGAATTAAAAAAGATAGTATGGAATAATGAACAGAGGGGTTAGTCTTGTTCTCAGGAAAACTCAAATTTGAGTGCTGCCTTTTTCACCAGGACATATAATGTAAAAATCTCTTTTTCCAAGGTAATTTTCTAATTCTTAAGTTTCATATGGATGGCTGATCTGCAATTTCTAGGAAGGGAGCTCACCAAATCATTGAAATCATAATATTGACAAGGACATAAAACCAAATACAACAAAACCAGAATAAAATACCAAAAAACAAAGTGTTTACTCATTCCCACAGCATTAAGTAAATGATATCAGTATCAGGTGCATACATTGTATCTTATTAAATCTCATTATCTAAAATCAAAAAGAGACTCTCAAATGACCTATTCAAGTGGTAAATGACATATTTTGATGAGCAGATCACCTAACTCAGAAGACCTGGGTTCAAATCCTGCCCTGCTCATGACATTAGGCAAGTCACTTATCTTCATTTGTAAAATTGGTGGGGTGGATTGCATTAATTTCACAGGATTTTTGTGAGCATAAAATGAACTAAACTATGTAAAACATTTTGCAAACTTTTAAGACCTATGCTTAAATGAACTATTACTAATATTATTCTCTGACAGCATAAAAGATATTCTGATTTCACATAAGTATAATAGGGTCAGTCTAAAAATAAGGATTCATTTTAGAATCAAACTGGAAATAAACTGTGCCTTTTTATGATAAGAACAAAAAGTTTGAAGAGAGTTTCAACTAGGTTTTAAAAAGTCTCAAGTGAAGCTATTTAAAGTATATGTGGACAGTTTAAGATCCAATTAGAATTTAAAGATACCATAAAATGATTAGACCCTTTCAAGTTAACACATAATGAACTGTGGGAAAATTGCAATATTATATTTGGAGCTGTCCAACAATGACTTTGATGGTTGTAATTGAATTGACACGAATCTGCATATCTACTTTAAGCTTTGGAGTTTAAGGTTTTGAGGCACTTTTAAGAATCTGCTTTTGGTTTCAACATGATTAAAAAAGAAATGGGAAACTTGTATGGGAATTAGAAGCCAAACTTAAATGGAACTGATAGGATCTCATTGGGGTTTACTATTGATTAAAATGTCCTCTTCCTTGACTGATTCCAGTTCATAAAGAAACTTCAAAAGCAGGGACTCAATCAAAACAGAAATAACTTATTCGTTCTCCAAGAGTCTGTTAAGATGACCTTCTGATACAGTTTGGTTGAATGCTTAGCTTTCCTTTTTCCACATTTAGAAGTAAGATACACCAATACTCAGAAGATAATCATTAAAAAAAAATCAAATGAGCTATTTTAAAAAAAATCTCCTTTTTTTCCCTCTAATCTTATAATATGCAAGATTTAAAATTGTCATATAATTTATTTCATAATGTTGTCGCTTTTAAATATGTTTTTAAATTCAAATCGGAAGTTACAGTTTAATAGGAATCATATTCAATGAATGACAGCTTGACTTTTTATAATTCTGTATGGACAATTTGTGTCCTGTACCCAGTTTCATTTTTACTTCTAAGGTTCTTACTTTTCTTGATCCAGAATCATTTCAACTTAACAGCATTTCTTAAATGCCCATTATGTGCCAGACATTGTACTAGAGGGTGAAAGATACACAAATTGGTTGATCAATGATTTAGCCCTAAAAAGGTACCTTTCCCCTAATCTCTTTTTTCCCCCAAACAAAGACTTGCCTATGAATTATTATTATTACTATTATTATAAAAAGATATTACAAAGCCACTATTTCTTGGGTTGTCATGGTCACATAATTATTCAACAAGTGACCAATTACTGGTGATGAGTTCTTCTATATTTAGGCTGACCTCTGGAAAATAGAAATAGTCTATTGTCACAACTGTGCTGGTTGCCTATTTAGCAAAATTACAGCTTCCAACGATTGTACTTAACTGTCCTAATCTTTGAGAGTCCAGGTTCACCTGTACATAATGAGTAAGACAAATGAGGGGACTGGACTAGATGGTTTCTAATTATCTCTTCCATTTCTAAATCTCTGATTCTGTAGTTATGGGCTTATGTTTGTAAAAGATTCATTGGAGTGTTGGGGGGCTTATGCCACTGAATCTCAGAAATATCAACTATCCTTAAACGTATCAATGTGTTAAAATAGTATATATTGGGCCAGTTAGTTGGTAGGGTAGATAGAGCACTAAACCTAGTCCTGAAGACTCATCTTCTTGAGTTCAAATACAATCTCAAGAGTTCCTAACTGTGTGACTGGGTAAGTAAATTGGATTTTCCAGGGAAGGAGAAACAAGGATATCATTATTAATGATCATAATATCATATACAGGGTATTTTAAAATAACTTGTGCATAGCAGAAAACAATGAAAAATAGTGGCAGGTTTTTCCAAAGGGAGCAATCTCTTTAAATGGACTTGTCTGATTTTTGGAGGAAGGAGTGGGCTGTGTATAGTTGAATTAAAAAGTTTGAAATCTTACTATTCTAAGTCTTGAGTCTACTTTTCAAGAAGAGTATCTCAGATTGTGGCATATTAGTGGTATAATTTGGAACAATCTAAAAGTTAGACCTACATGGTTTTATGCATATGATTTTTTTAAAAAATTAAGTTTTTATTGATTTATATTTTTCCCTGTCACATAGATAGCTAAATTCAAAGCCAGGAAGAGCTACAATCATATCTTATTCATTATACACACTGTGTCACCTTGGACATATTACTTAATCTCTCATTGTTCTAGTCTACTCTCTTAAGACTTAAACTTGCAGAGGAAAAAATCCATGCCTCGTTGGTAGAGGTTGTTTTCCTCATCAGGAAATTCCATTTCTATGAAATCACAATGTTAATCACTATCTATCTTATTCCTACCTTTTTTTTTATATGACCTACATTTCCCAATATATTCCTTTTCCTTCCCTTTCCCAATAAGCCATTTTTATAGTAAACACCCAAAATCCTTCACCCCTGCAAAGGAGGGGAAGTAATGGATGGTATCTTAGTCTTTGCTAAAAATTTTAAGAGATAATATAATAATGTTCAGTCCAGTTCTGGAACAGATCAGAGGACCCTGATCATGTGTAATGGTAGCTAATTACTTTGTTGAGTAGAGAGATTAGAAGGTATATTATGGACTTCTGAAAGGGCTAAAATGGGACAAATTGGTAGAGGTTAAGCAAAAGCAAGTTTGATCCTTATCATTAGAAATATTTTGTAGGAGCAGCTAAGTGTCACAGTGAATAGAACACCAACCCTGGGTTCAAGAGGACCTGAGTTCAATTCCAGCATCAGACACTTAATTATTGTCTAGCTGTATGATCTTGGGCAAGTCATTTAACCTCATTGCCTTGTAAAAATCAAAAGAAAAATATTTTACGAAATATGGAATTTTATAGGGAATTACATGACACCAGGAAAGAGTGCTCAGATGATCACTTGGGGATGGGATTTATAATTTATCAATAGATGGGCTAAATAATGTGATGAGTTTCCTTCTAGTTCTAAAATTTGAAATTTTAATAATGATGATAGCAAATATAACAATGATAGATTTTTATATGATTATTCAGAAATGGCATTGTGAGATGGACAGTGAAAGACTTATTTTCCATAGTAATCCCACAAATCAGAAAATCTAATGTCATGATAAAATGACCTGGCTACAGTTCTATGACTTGCCTGTTAGTTTTCATATTACCTTTCTTAAAAAATTCAGTGCCATTGTATTACATACTTCTATGAGTCCATGTTTTCTCCTCCAATAGAATATTATCTCCTTCAGGGCAGTGACTTTTCTATTCTCTTTATTTAGCAGTTTTTGAGAGGTTCTTAATATATTCTCATTAGATAGATTGGTTTGGAACTGGAGGTTAGACTAGCATTAGATGGTCTCTGAAATCCATTTCAGAGGAATTGATGACTCCAGGATCCAGTAAAGTTGGTATTCTGATAAAAGGCTATTCACAAACATACCCAAGTTTAACACATAAGTGTTTTGTTTTAGTTTTATTAAGCTCTAAAATGGATTAAAATGAAAAATTCTCCTAGAACTTGAGGCTGATTTCCTTGTTAGATTACAAACATTTACCTTTTTAGGTGATTATGCAGTTTTAGGCTGTTATTGGTTTGGATTTGAATTTTTGTGGGGGGGGGGAGGTATTAAAGGTATTAAGACAGTAAATACTCCTAAATTTCACATTTAAAGTGGGAAATTGATATGAACACCTACCCTTTAAATGATCATCAGGGAATAACATTAAAAGATTTTGGTTTTCATTGTGCTATACACCTGAAATTTTATTCATCTCCAAAGAACTTTTGAATTCAAACTATAAGTTTTCAAATTAAAATACTAATAACCAGTGGATGCTGTTGTAATGTGTGGCATTGTATTTGAAGAGCTCATTTATGATATTAAAAAAGTCCATTACTTAATATTTGACTCCTACTGGAGACAGTTGATCTTAATAAAGTTAAAGAGATCTCACAATATCATAACAGGACATCAATCATATAAAGTAGGCCATAATAAAATTAAAGTGATATGGCAGGCAGTGTCTTTGACGAGACCTGAGATCTTTAGGAAATGATTATTGCCTTCTTTTTTTCTTCCTTCTTGGCAGCTACAGGCCCTCACTGAATTTACCTCCCCCAGAGTGAAACCTGCTATTCTGGTTTTCTGAGAGCCTAGCTATCTATGTTGTTCAACTGCTTCTCCCTGAAATAGAGGTTGCATGGCAGCCTGGAAATAGGTGCATGAGATCTTACATTTTAAGGGAGTTAAAATAATGTTTTGAAAAGTTTCAAAGAAGAAAAGAAATGAAAAATAATGACCAAATTGGAAATTAGTGGGCAATGCCATTTTTTTAAATCAAAAGTCAGCAGCAGTAGCCAACTCCTTCAAAAGGAAAGACAATTTAGAGTGACACCAAATCTATCTGAAACATGGTTGTAAGTATCAACTGCAAAAGTGAAATCTTATTAACCTTATCTAATGGACATTTTCTGAATCTTATTGAATAACTGTCAAATCCTGTTAAGACAAACCGGTGGATAAAATTGTAAGCATAAGGATGTCTTAGCTATTTTCGGTCACCCTGTTATTGCTTTTGTCCAGTGTTTAGCACAAAGCCTTGTTATAGTAGGTATTTAATAAATGCTGATTGATGGCCTGACTATGAGCATCCTCTCAGCCTTGCCCCAAGCCATATCAGAGTCTAGCTCGACCAGTAAGTTTGGGGAAAGAAGAAACAATAAGGCACATGCTTAGACTGAGCTGGTAAGAGTTCTCTTCACAGAGTTTGAATTTCTTGTTCCTGAAAAATGAAGAAAACTGACCTGTCTCTTAATAAGGACAACATACCCAAGACCAGCAGATCTGTTCTAGAGTTTAGAAAATAGCAGAAAGTCTTCTTTTATCTCTCCACAGGAAGAGGTGAAGTACAGGCTAGATTCTAGTGAGGAGAAGGCTGCTCTGGGAATCCTGGAAGTATCTCTCTCTCTCTGGGTCTCGTCTCTCTCTCTCTCTCTCTCTCTCTCTCTCTCTCTCTCTCTCTCTCTCTCTCTCTCTCTCTCTGCCTCTCTTTCCTCTCTGTCCCTCTGATTCTATCTTTCTCTCTGCCTCTCCCCCTTTCTCTGTCTCTGTCTTTCTCTCTTCCATCTTACTTTCTCTCTTTCTCTGTCTCTGTTTTTAAAATACTTTTATTTGCACAGTAACAAGGGCAGACTGAAGTATTCCACAAGTAGTCCTGATTCAGAAGCCTCTAATCTTTTCACACTAAAGTAGATTGGCATATAAAATGAAATACATTGATTACTCATTTCCTATATGTGACATATATCCACTTACCTATATTATATATCATGACATGATGATCTCTAAAAAGTAATTGTTAAATATCAATATTCCCTTTTCCTGGGGAGAGGGAAAGCCAGCATCTTTTTTTACCAAAAACAAAAACACCAACAACAAAAAAAGGAGGAAGAGAAGAAGAAAGAACAGAAAGAGGAGGATAGTTTTGGAAAGACTCTATATAAACTTCTCGTCTACCTGTACAAAATTCAACTGTTTTTAATCTTTTATATATTATAGGCAGCAGGACTCAAATGTCCGAGTTCCTTTCTGTCTATATTTGAGCATGGTGCAGATGGAAGGGAGCACTGTAGATAGGGTGAGGGCTAGACTCCAGTTGTCCCAACAGATTTGCCCTGGTACTGATGTTGATATTACAGTGATAAATTCTTATCTGGATAATAACCTTTGGAGGCTTGAAGGGATATTCTGGTGTAAAGGTTAGAGCAAGAAGAAGACATCACCCTCGTAGACTCATCCTGAATGTACCCATGGGACCACCATGGCAGTTGGGAGGTGGGTTTAATGCAGTGTCATCTAGTTCCTTCTAATTCTGGCCATGGCATGGGAGGCAGAAGAGCAGGGGACCCAGACATGGAGACAGAGGTGGTGGGGTCAGCCATCCCCACTGACCCTGAAGTTGCACAGCCCCAGCCCCAGCCCCCTGTCTTCTTTGTTTTAGGAGGATCTAGGTGCAATAATTTCTCTCTCCCTTTCAATGTTTCAATGGCTGGAGCTCTTTTGGGGATGTGCTTCAAATCAACAGCCCAAATTGGAGATATAGTCTAATCTCACCATATTTGCTTAATTTTCTGTACTTTTGTTGTTGTTCCACCCTTTCAGTCTTGTGTGATTCTTTATAATCCTACTTGGAGTTTTCTCGGCAAAGTGGTTCATCGTTTCCTTCTCGGTCTCATTTAACAAATAAGAAAACTGAGATAAACAGGTCAGGTGACTTGCCCAGAGTCACACAGCTGGTGTCTAGGGTCATATGTGAACATCTAGTCCTGGACACTGTGTCACTTTACTGCAATGATTTTTTTAAATTTTTGTATTTATTTAAGGCAGTGGGGTTAAGTGACTTGCCCAAGGTCGCACAGCTAAACAATTTACTGCAATGGTTTTTTTTTTTAAATTGTAGTTTTAGTTTATAGAAGTCATTTTAGATAGATCTATATGTTTGAATTGAACTAAAGATTTTCCTGAGGCTCTATCTGCTTGCTAGTAATACTCATTAAATAAATCTCATTCAAAAAAAAGGGAGATTTTTTTAAAAATGGAATTAGGTTCATTCCATCTTTTCATTTACCCAGTAATTTCCTGTCATCCGCTTCTTAAAAAATCCTTATGAGTTTCTGATTAAAAAGGAAACTAATTTATTCTCTTACTTTATTCTCAGAACAGTATTGGTAATATGAGATAAAATAATTGTGTAATTTATCTTAACTTTAAAACACTCTAAAGAGGAAGCTACCCTTTTTTAACATTCATATTGAAATAAAGTGATTTCAAAAGCTAGATGGCACAATTTGGGTAGAATAATAGACTTGCAGTTAGGAAGACCTGCATTCAAATCCCTTAGTTTCCAAATTCAAGTCCTGCAAATTCTCACTAGCTAGCTGTGTGACAGACAAATTGCTTTTTGTCTAACTGCCTCAGTTTTCTTCTTGTTAAAATAGGAATATGAATAGTACCTACCTTCTAGGTGAGGTTAAAATCAGGTGATATTTGTGAATTGCTTTGCAAACTTTAAATCACTTTATTAATGGTAGGTTATTGCTATTGTTTTTGCTATCATCATCATCATTAGTAGTTGTAATAATAGTAATAGTATATAAAGTTACAAGCTTTTTGAGAACAGGAATTATGTTTGATATAGTTTGATGTAAGCATGCCCATGAAATAATATTTAAAACAAATGTATCAGAAATTCTACATCCGAATAAATTTATGAGACCTTAGAGGAGGACATGCCATAGTCTCATTAATTAAGATCTGGAAAGGGCCTTAGAGATCCTGTATTCCAACCCCTTTAATTTTTACAGATGAGGAAACTCAGGTCCACAAACTTATTGTGGTTTGCCAAAAACTTAGAGGCAAATGTGGTGCCTTGACTTCAAGTAATTATGGTTTTGACCTATCTCCCAACAAATGGCATATAGTTCTGGACATGAAGTCAAAGTGTTGAATTCAATTGCTTTTTTTAACTCTTATTGATAATGTGACCCTGAATATGATACTTAATGTCTTTGAGTCTCAGTTTTCTCATCTGTAAAAATAGAGATAATATTCTTAGCACAAAGTTCACTAGATTGCTTTGAGACTTACATAAGGTACTCTATACACTGTGTTTTGTAAACCTTGAAATGCTCTATAAAAGTTGCAATTATTGGGGGCAGCTTGGTGGTGCAGTGGATAGAGCACCAGCTCTTGGAGTCACCTGAGTTCAAATCCGGCCTCAGACACTTAATAATTACCTAGCTGTGTGGCCTTGGGCAAGTCGCTTAACCCCATTTGCCTTGCAAAAACCTAAAAAAAAGTTGCAATTAATACTAATAGTCACTAATAATGCTGTCAGTAGCAAAAAAGCCAACAAAACACTAATTATTATAATTACTGCCTTCTTACCTTTTTTGTATGGATCTATTATAAAGGTCTCCCTTATATTGAACAGAAATCTATTTCCTGTCACTTTTGACCATTCACTGGTCTTAATTCCACAAAGACAAAACCTAATTTTAATTCCACATTCTGACCTTTTTTTTTTTTTTTGGTCTTTGATGACAGCCATCATATCTCCTCCTGCCCACTTCCATCTTCTCTTTCTGAGGCAAACCATCCCCCTTTCCAACTGCTCATCTTGTGATATGATTTCCGGATTTTACATCTTTCTGGTCACCCTTTTCTACACACATTCTTCATTTTTAGGGCCTCTCAGAAAATTCACTGCTTGAATTATCATAATATCATGTGACCTGATTCATGACCATGTTGTATAGATAGTTGATTTTCTCTCTGGCCAGCTAATGATACTCTCATCCAGTTCATATTTCTTGATCTTATACACCAGGCTATTTATTCTGAGGTACTTTGTCAAATGACTCATGAAAACCAAGAAATAGAAGGATGCTGTCATACTTTTGATGAACTAGTTTAATAACTGTTTATTTAAAATAATGAGGTTAATTAGACCTGACTAGTTCTTAATGATTGCATGCTGACTTCTAAGAAGAGCTACATTCTTTCCTTAGTACTGACAAACCATAGGTTTAATAATCTGTTATAGAATTTTGTTTGTGTCCTGAGACCAACTCTCTATTTTTGTCAGCTTCCATTTACAGTTTGGACCCCAAGCCATCCATTCCAATGATAGTCTTATTATCTTAGAATTACATTCCCATTAACAATGCCAATACTCCATTTTAAGCAACCCTAGTTTTTTTAACTCTCGTCTGAGCTGCTAAAGTTGGTAGGAGAGCCATAAAATAAGACTAATTGAGCACTCTATAAATGAACATAATAGCTCAACCTCACTGCTGCTTCAAATCTTATTGACCCTATTTCAAATTCTCCATGAGGTTTATTTTTGAACTCCATTCACTCTTCAACCCTATCTCTGCTGTACTCAGACTTCCTCCATTTCCTCCATTTCTGAGGAAAAAAACCAGACTGACAGTCCACTCATCTTTTCTATCTTGTCTCAGGGCATCATTATTTTTGTTCTCACTTCCTTGATAACTCCACACCCTGCCTTTTGCCATCTTTTTGACTGCATCTTCCCTCATTTATCAAAGTGTAGTGACCAACAAAATTGGACATTTTCTCTGAATTTCATGGCTTTTCAAATCTCTCCAAAATAGGAATTATGCAAAAGAGATAAAACCATTTCAGTGGCCTCAGTGGGTTGGCATAAAGTTCCTCAAAAAGGTTAACAACCTAATGACCTGAGAGAAGAGAAAACTAATCCCTAAGTCCTAAAATGTCCACTCAATTCTTTCTCTCTCATTCAATATGATGTTCTGGGGGTCTCAATAATTGGACTTAAAAGCTTTAAAAGAACTAATTCAAATTGTTCCCCTCCACTCTCCCCTGATGCGTCTGAGGACCTGATAGTTTCCCAAGAAATCATAGAGCTCTCATAGCATAATCTTCCTGAATGCTTTAAAGTAGAAATAAGAATTGTGAAAAGCAAAATTTAGAGCTGGCACAGCAGAAATAATTGTCAAGATAGAACAATTTAAATCCACAGTGATATCTCCAAAGAAACAAAAATGAGAAAAACTGATGCAAATACACAGAAGTAAAAGACAATCTAGAAGTAATTTATTTATTTATTTAGTTGTTTGTTTGTTTGTTTCTTTATTTATTTAGAATTTTATAATTTTCCCCCCTCGTCTCACTTTCCTCCCCGCTACCAGAGAAGGCAGTCTGCTAGTCTTTACATTGTTTCCATGGTATACATTGATTTAAGTTGAATGTGATAAGAAAGAAATTATAGCCTTAAGGAAAAAATAAAGTATAAGAAATAGCAAAATTATATAAAAAGATAACGCATTTTTTTTAAGTTAACGGTAATAGTCTGGTCTTTGTTCAACTCCACAATTCTTTCTCTGGGTACAGATGGTATTCTCCATCGCAGATAGCCCCAAATTGTGCCTGATTGTTGCACTGATGGAATGAGCAAGTCCATTAAGATTGATCCTCACCCCCATGTTGCTGTTAGGGTGTACAGTAGAAGAGAATTTTTTTAAAAAGCAATAATGTTAACATTATCTATACATCAGCCGAACATTGATTTCAGACAAGATTTGTAGAAACAATGTAAGTCCCTTGATATAAGGCACTGCCTTGTTGATATTTGTGTCCTTAGGAATTCTCTCTTTCTCTTATTCTCCTTCTATAGTCAGATCCAATGTATCTTAAGTGAGGGAATCTTAAATTGCCCCTTTACTCCCTTACCCAGTTACTTTTCTCTCTTCACTTTTCCTTTCAATTTCAATTTTTTGTGAAATACTTATCTATGCTCCTCTGTATTTCTTTACCATTTACTCCTTAATCCCTCATTATGAGAGAATACTCAAAGGAAACCGTGCTCCTTGAAGATGAATTTGGATTTTTGATCATTCTATTGCTGACTCCTTGCAGCGCTTTTGAAGCACTTTTTATTACCCCGCTTCAAAATAACTCTCTCCTATGGCTCTTTTTGTAAGAAATAATTATTATCAGGAAAAAAAATCAACTCATTGGTCACTTATGAAATGTTGATCACTTTCCACCCTTATAATCCATTGAATCTCTGGAAAGGGTAGGGAGTGAATCTCATCAGCAGCCTCTGAAATTTTGATGTAAAAAAAAATTTTAAAAAGAGAGTTCATAGACATTAGAACATTGAGAAAAGGAAATCAGAGTTCGAAAGTAATATTGTTTTCCTTTGCATTTTTATGGTCTTCTTGTAAATCGGTGTTCTTATTTTGCTTAATTCACTTGTATTGCACCAGTCAG
This sequence comes from Macrotis lagotis, assembly GCF_037893015.1. Lineage (NCBI taxonomy): Eukaryota > Metazoa > Chordata > Mammalia > Peramelemorphia > Peramelidae > Macrotis > Macrotis lagotis. The sequence continues at coordinate 298,484,638 of NC_133659.1, forward strand.
AGTAAATAATCAATAGCCATTTATTAATTGTCTACCATATTGCATAGTCACTGTCTTTAGCTTTGGGGATACTAAGAGAGCCAAAATAAAATCCCTGCTCTCAGGGACCTCATCGTCTCATGGGGAAGATATCGTGCAAGCAAATATGCACAATTTACAGACAGATCTTCCAAAGAGTTCTTCATTATCCTAATTTTTTGTGATCTGATGATCTTTTCTCAGGCTTCCAACATCCTTGAACCCTCTCTTCCTCTCATTCCTCTCTTCTCTGTGTATGTCTCTCTTTCTCAATTTTTGTCTTTCTCTCTCTTCCTCTGTCTCTATGTCTCTGTGTATGTCATTTTCTCTCAAATAATATTTGCCAATGGATTTTACATGTAAGACAATGATTTTTGCCCCAGGTTCTGGGAGGAATTCTCCTTAAAAGTAGTTGATTATAGTTCACCTTTTAGAAACTTCTCTGTCATATCTAAATAAAACCTCAAAGCTACCAAGAATTCATCTGCCATTGAAGCCTTTTGGACTTGATTTTAAATATTGCTAGATCAAGATTTCTCTTAGTAGAGGCATTATTAGATGATAGATGAGAGGTGGAAAGGATCTCAGAAGCTTTCTAGTCTGACTCCTTATTTTGATAGATGAGGACAGTGAGTCTGAGTTTGTGAAGTGACTTGCTTATGGTTCCTCAAACACTAATGTGAGAAGTAGAATTTGGAGTCAGTCTGTAGAATCATAATTCTCTGACTCCAAATTGCTCTGTTTACTGTACTACCCTGGTCAACCCAATACTTTAACCCAATGGTCTTAAATTGAAATAGAAACATTACTCTACAGGCATCATATTGACTTAGAAAGTCACAAATGAGTATTATATTTCTATTTATCTACATTTCTATTATATTATTTGTTATATTATATATAATACATCATATTATATTTTCTATATTTCTATGATTATATTATATTTATTTGTATATATTCTATTTATTTTTCAAACATTTTATTTTATATTATTATTTGTTATATTTTATTATATTTGTTTTTCTATATTTCTAGTATTTTATTATTTATATATTCTATTTATATTTTTTAAACATTTCCCAATTACAATTTAATTTGGTTGTTGTTTTTGGATGCCTTTTTGTGGATTTGATAGCTCTGCTTTAATCAATCATTCAGTCAGTGGACAAGGATTTATTAAGTACCTACTCTATGTCAGACAATGTGGTGTGGAGGTTAGTCCTTGGCTTTCTCTTAAGTCCTACGGAGTCTGGAGGGCTTTCAATAAGTTCCAGGTGATGAACTACACAAAATTTTTCTGAGGACCAGTCTAGCAAAAACTCCCATTGTCACAATGACCACGTGGTTTCAGGGAAACATGTTATGAACTGATTGAGAGTAAAGTGAGAACCAAGAGAAAAATTTATATATCAGCACCAAAGTGAAGATAGACAACTCTGAAAGATTTAAGATCTCTGATTCATGACATGAATTACCAAATTCTGGAGGACTGCTGATAGTCTTTGCAATATACCTCATAACAAAGAGATGATGTATTCAAGATGCAGAATGTAATCTAAAATTTTAGGCAAGGCCAATGTGGTATTTGTTTTACTTCACTATGTGTATTTCTAATGAGGTTTTTTTTTTATTTTTTTTTTCCAATGAGGGAAGGTAGAATGGGGGGGGATAGATATTTGTTCATAGAAAATAATGAATTTAATTTCAAAAAATTATGTAGAACCAGACATTTTAGCTTATTCTAAGAAATAACTTCTCAATAACTAAAAATATAACAGGATGACTTGTGTGCTTGGTAAGCTAAAATTATTCAAGTACTAAAACTGAGCAAGAAAAAAGTGGGGGGAGCAGGAATTGGAAAAAAGAAATTAAGTGAGTCAATTATTTCTCTTTCTTTGCTATTGAACACAAAAAGTCAAATTACCTGATATATATTTTAATTGTTGTTTAATTGTGTCTGTTCATGAACCCATTTGGGTTCTGTTGTCAAAGATATTGGAGTGGTTTGTCATTTCCTCTTCCTGTTCATTTTATAGATGGGACAAACAGGATTAAATGACTTGTTCAGAATCATACAGCTAGGAAGTGCCTGAGAACAGATTTGGACTCAGGAAGATGAGTCTTTTTGACTCCAAACCTGGCCCTCTATCCTAATATATTTATTTTCTCTCAAATTATAATCTATTCCTTTTGATACATGCTTAGAGACATGTTTTTGCATTTGTGTGTGTGTGTGTGTGTGTGTGTATGTGTGTTTTCTTTGTAGCCAAACTTTCAATTCAGCTTATTCTATCCCCTAAAATTTGGTCTAAATTACTGTGATAATTTTAATTTCTTTTTGAATTTGAGTCTTTTAATAACTTATCTACACAAATAGCTCTTTGTCATTTAAAAGTATTGCTCTTGGCAAAGGATTAAAGAAATAACTTGCTTGTGTGTCAGTATTTACTACCAGTGGCCCATTTGAATCATATTCTCCACTGTTATTCATTAGATCATTTGTTTCCTTAGTCGCTAAACTTTCTGCCTCCTTCAGTGAGATCATGATGAGGCCATAAAAGAATAAACCGACATTTTTAGTCACATATAATATAGAATTTCTCATTTCCAAGTGAACTTCATGTTAATGAGAGTGTATTGATGATAATGATGATGATGATGATGCTATCTCTTCTTCCCTCCCCTAACTCCCTCCTCATTTTTTACTGGTTAGTTTTAGTGCTCTGGAAATGGTATTTAAATATTGCCTTTTGCCTCTTTCTAGAAACTGCTTCCTGACTTTTTTTCCCCTAAATGGCAATTCCAAGATTGATGATATATGCCAGTTATTCACGGACATTTAAATTGACCTTTATGGTAATGGAAAGTTTCAGGGCTCCCATTTCTATCTCCTCTGCCAGTTCTATATTTTTTTGGCTTGGTGATAGCCAACATATCTTTCCTTACCTTGAATAAAGAAACAAATAGGGCCTTTTGTGAGTTTAAGATATGAGACTAATCTTTCATTTATTTGTGTATTTTTTGTGATAATCTTTCGTCTTTTTTTCTGTAAAAATTGGACATTGGTCTATCTCATTCTGTTTTGTTTTTTTCATTTTATGACCTCTTGACAGAATGTTTAATTTTTTCCCCCTACATTCCAGTAATTAAATAATATCAAAATACTGAGACTTTTAAATTACTTATGTAAATCATCAGAAAAATATGCTTTCAAATATTTCCAGATGATGCAAAATTTCTTTTAATAGTCATCCTTTTGCCCCCATCTTATTTAGGCAGCTTCATCTGTGTAAAATGTTTCCAATGTCTGTCTTAGCAAAGTTAAAACTTATGCTTCCATTGAAAAGAATTTCAGACCATGGGAGGTCTGAAATTGATGGGTGGCTCAACCTTTAAAGCCATTCAAATAAACATATGACAAAAGTTTGCCTAAAATCTTTAATTCATCCCAGGAGTTTGGCCATTCTCTATAAACTATGCGACCTAATAGAACGGTGAATTCTTAGGGTTTCTCTGGGCCATTCCAAGCAATGAAATAGATATAGTCAGGGGGACATGCACTTGAATATTTTTGATCTATTATTTTATTATTGTGAGTATTTTTTCTATTGGTACAGATTGCCAATCCTCCTATGGGATTCTCACGTCTGTCTTTCCATAAATAATCCCTAAGGAATTCTTCTAATGCCCTAGAAGCTTTCCTCTGATTCTTTTTGTTCATGCCAGTGTTGAATTTGGACCGTCCATCTGTTGTCCTTCATTCTTACTTTATGATTAAGCCTCACTCCCTTTCCTGTCATATATGTCCTCAGTAATGGTTTTTATGATTCTATTATAGGTTAAACTAATCAAATTCCTTGACATATTCTTTATGGTGTAGAGATCTTTCACCATTTTATAAATACTTCATTTTCTAAATTTTTCCCTTAAAAAGTAGTGTTGGGGCAGCTAGGTGGCACAGTGGATAGAATGCTCTGGAGTCAGGAGTACCTGAGTTCAAATTTGACCTCAAACACTTAATAATGACCTAGCTGTGTGGCCTTGGGCAAGCCACTTAACTCCATTTGCCTTGCAAAAAAACCTAAAAAAAAAGTAATGTTGAATTCTATATGTTAGATGAGGTCAAATCAGCACAAACAATAGCATGTCTATTAACACTGATCTGGATACCATACTCTTTTGTTTGTTTGTTTGTTTTTTTAGGGTTTTTTTTTGTAAGGCAAACAGGGTTAAGTGGCTTGTCCAAGGCCACACAGCTAGGTCATTATTAAGTGTCTGAGACAGGATTTGAACTCAGGAACTCCTGACTCCAGGGCCGATGCTTTATCCACTCTGCCACCTAGCTGCCCCCTAAGACCAGATTTGAACTCAGGAAGATGAAGCTTCTCCCCATGGAATGTAAGCTCCTAGAGAGTTGGTGATGTCTTCCTTTTGTTTTCTCCTTAACTTAAATGTTTATTACATTTGATCTAGCTACCTTGGAGGTTACAGCGTAGTAATAATCCTTTTCACTATCATCCTTAATGTTTCCAAAGAATAAAGGCTATAGAAATGGCTGGTGTCTGTGTAACCAGGGGCATACTGGTAATGTTGTCTTATATAAGGACATCATTAAGGATAGCCATGCCTGGAAAACACGTCACTTAGCAAGAAGAATAAGAGATAGAGAATATTATCAACAGAATATGGAAAAGACAGGAAATAAGTCTTTAGTATATTAGATAACAAGATCCCCCCCCCCAAGCAGGATAAGGATTTCATAGAGGAATAAAATTGAGAAATTCAGTCAATAGCAGACCTGTGACCATTCAGATTCATTGAAGCATCGAAACAATGTCATCTTGTTTGTCGCAACCTGCTGTTATCACCTACCAAGTTCTCCCTGATTCTTGATTCTGTCATCTATCATTTTCTGTTCTTTCCAGACTAGCTCTATGCCAAATGTAAGTCATTGATAAAATTGTGTAACAGGCTGGTTCCTATTCAGTTCAAGAAACACTGAAGTGGTTCAGTGTGCCAGTGAGAGGCAGCGGTTGCCATAGTGAATAGCCTCAGAACCACCAAAGACGCAAGGTCAGGTCTTGCCTCTGACACGAAGCTGTTACCCTAACCGTGCTGCTCTGCACCACTCACTCACATTGCAGGTGGAAGGAAAGGTAGCGGCAATTTCTTCATCTGGGAGTTCACTGGGATTGCAAAGGAAATCCCAGGTCCAGTCCCCATTATATGTTCGGAGAATGGAGCATAGATTTAGAGACAGAAACAGAACCATCCTCTACCTCGGGGACCTTACCTGAGATATTACATAATCACACTTTGATGATCATACACATGGTAGATTCTCACATAAAAATAAGTAAAGGTGAATAATAGCTCTCATTCAGAAAGTGCCTTAAGCTTTGAAATATATGATCATAGCCCTAATATCCACCACTCAATGCATTGTTATATTTTTATATTCGATTTTTCTACAATTCTGTGAAATAGATGCTGTTATTAGTCTCTCTTTACTGAAGAGTAAACTGGTCTAAAGACATTAAATAATTTACTCGCTGTCATTCAGTTTTAATTTTCTGATGTTAGGTTAGAGTCCAGGTCTTCCCAGGTCTAAAGTTAAAAGTGCCAGGGGCTTCAAGAAGGCTAGGGCAGGGGATGCTAAGTGGTGCAGTAGAAAGAGCACCAGCCCTGGAGCCAGGAGTACTGAGTTCAAATCCGACATCACGCACTTAATAATTAATTACCTAGCTGTGTGGCCTTGGGAAAGCCACTTAACCCCATTGCCTTGCAAAAAAAAAAAAACCTAAAAAAAAAGGCTAGAGGAACATAAGAAATAATTCAGTCAATCAATTGAATGCAGCTCCTACCAGATTCTAGGCACTGCAAAAATATAAAAATGTCTTTTCCTCTACTTACTTAGATTTTATCAGTAGAAAAATCTATAGGAATAAGTAAATGCAAAATATATTTTAAATATTTTCATGTGTAGGGGGAAAGAAAAACCCCTACTCACTGGGAGTATTGGGTGATATACAAAGTTAGGTAGTATCTCTCTGGGAACCTGCTTTTAAGTTGAAATGGTCCATTTGGTCATCCTTGGTTGGATAGCATCTTTCAAATAGCAGCTGTCTTATCATTTAGCCCCAATTTCTCTACTTTGCTCAGAATTATGGTGGGGAGGCTGCTGTGGATCACCTTTCTGAAATCAAGATAGGTCAGGTCTTGAGGGGCTCTTTTCTCTCCATTGTTATTGAAGACTTGCTGATAATGACCTTGTGGGAGAACCAGATTCATTTACCAATGAAATGCCTAAGATTATGACCTGAATCATATAGTATACATTCACTGATAATATTACCAAAAATATTTTTTATTTCCTTCACTAATTTTATACATCTTGTTTCTCATCATTAGCATTTACCAAAAATGTACTTGCCCATTAAAGCTACTTCTGAACTTACTGTGTTTGGTAGTTGCCATATGCAGTTATTCTCTCCCCACCCCCACTCTGTGGCGATATTGCTGCAGCTTCAAAGGATAAATCTGGATATTCCCATATCATACTGGGATTATACCACATTCTGGAATCATTCAGGGGAGAAATGCTTATTGAACTGAACAAAATTGAATTTTGAATTGTAGATTATTTAGGAAGGAAGGACTACCTTGTTAGGGAAGGGAAATTATGCTTCTAAACTAGGAATGTGATAAAGCACAGGGTCCTTCCATGTGATTAAACCTCTTTTATCAATGATGCTAATGGGTAATGATTCAGTTCAACAATCAATAAGCATTTACTGAATGCCAGGCTATGTAGCAAACTCTGAGATAGACCCCAGGGAATGAAACATTCCTTGCCTACCTATATTCCCCTTGCTGATGAGGGGAAAAAATATAAACAAATTAGTGAAAGGAAAATTCAGAACTGAGCTATAGCTGTCATTTTATTTTATCATACATGCTCTCCATGAAATCTGGAGAATTTCTCCATCAATTTAGCAGCTGGCATGTCCATAATTAAATGATTCTCGTGATGAAGTAATTTTGGTGCTTTGATGATGAAATCCTCTAGAACGGGATCTCATTTAACTATTCTCTTACCCAGATTTCACTTCATTATAAAGATGATCGTATTCATATTTTTTATAATTGTAATTTTCAGTAAGAATCTCTTCTAGATCCAGGTATTGGAATGATTTTTAGATAAGATAATTATAAAAAAAGTTTTGACTTTGAGGGAGCTAAATACATTTGGTATAATAGTAGGGGTGAAAGCCTTTCGGCAATTAATTTTGTGCTTCCTTTTGTGTCTGTGAGCACCTTATATGTTCTTGGATTTATTAAGAGGCTATAGTTGATTACATTTTCTATCAATTGCTTCCTATCATTGTGACCAAATTCTTTTGTATTCCAGTGATTATGGGATGTCATAGATGTGTGTGGATCACAACCAGTCCATATGATCTCATTCCATGGAACTTCAGACACCATGTCATCCTATAAACTTTCCACAGGAATCCACTCAGTATGCTTGGGGATTCCTTCCAGATCTCTTGATGACAGTAAAATAGATAACTGAACAAAGTTCTGAATTTACATGGGGGAAGGGAATCCTACATCTTTGTAGTTTAGTTACCATAAAAAAATCAATTCATTTAGAAGTTGAAGTCTGTCTTCTTTTCTGTCCCCATAAAATGATAAAGTATAGCTTATCATATATTCATGACAAGAGGTTAATATAAACTTTATCATTTTACCATGTTATTTGTTAGGGATTTTTAAAAGTTTTCTTTAATTTATTTACTATACCAAGTTACTGAGATCGTTGAATTCTACATATCTTTTGTTTTGATGGGAAAGATGCAAATTACCTTAGCAAAAGTGTTCAGTGAAAACAAAAGTGGTTTTTATATTGTACCATTGAAGAATAGACAAATGTATCACTGGCAATAGTTTTTAGAATAACTAATAGAATTCCTTCACATTTTAGAAATATTTTAAACAGAACTAAACTGTGTAACAAATATAATCACAAAATTGGAAGGGATCTCAGAAGTCATCTAGTTCAGCTTGGATCTGAACAGTAATCCCTTGTCTAGAATATCTGTGTAAAAGGGATTCCTCCCTCCCTCCCTCCTTCCCTCCCTCCCTCCCTCCCTCCCTCCCTTCCTTCCTTCCTTCCTTCCTTCCTTCCTTCCTTCCTTCCTTCCTTCCTTCCTTCCTTCCTTCCTTCCTTCCTTCCTTCCTTCCTTCCTTCCCTCTCTTACCTGTAATGTACTGTTGGTTCATAGAACTTGAAATCCATTAAAACACCTAAATCTTTTTCAAAGAACTTTTGTCAACCCATGCCTTCTCTGCCTTAAACTTACGTGATTTGTTTTTTTAAAAAATGAACTAATAATCAGAGTACTGGGCAAAAAAGAAAAGGAAAATGGATATTACAGACCCTGTGTCTTCAAGATTACCAAAGACAACATTGGAATGTTCAGTGCTTTAGGTAAGTAAAAAAGGGAAGCTAATTGTTCATGGGATGCTTTTCAGAAAAGTCTAATCAAAACAGACAATACAAATTCATTCCATTTGAGCCAATGACCATGTTGAAATTCTAGTTCATTGCTTCCTTTGACTAGCTCGAGTAGCAATTGGAAAGAGGAAAGCTGAACTTGGCTCTGAAACAGATTCAAATAAGGTGAAATTCATACTTGCATTAACTCATACTCCCTCCCCCTCCCATCCCCTTCCCCCTTGGCTTTCCTTATGAAAATCAGAAGGGGAAAAAAAAGAGCAGGTCTTTCTTATGGGATAAAATTAGCTGGAAATGTGAGGTGAAAGGCTTCTTTTTTCAATTCTTCTTCTGAACTTAAGGGGAAAAGGGCAGGCAGAACTCCCAGAAACTATCAGCAGTGCTTGTGGAGAACTCATCAGTCCTCAGCAGGCTGATTTGAGAATAGTGCCCCATGCCAAGCCAAATGCTCCAGTGTTGAACCCTGCGACTTTTCCTCCAAGAGCTGGTGTTTTTGCTCATCCCCAGGATAAACATTCATCTAATTTTCCCTGTCATCACCATTTCCTTCTCCCCCTGCTCCCAGCCCATCCTCTGCTTGGTGGGCTCTTCATATGCACGCGCTCCTTTCTCCTCTGGACCCTTCACCCTTGTCCCTTCCCCTATCAGTGCTGTTAAGAAAATTGTTCTAAAATAGAGCTTACCGATTTGGAAAATCAAAAAATAAGACCATTAGATTACTGTTGAAAAAAAAATTCCTACAATGTGCATACAGTATCTAAACCTTTACTGTACATGTTTGCACAGTCACTCAAAATGACAACTTTGCAGAAAGGTCACATGTCTGTTGATGAAAGAAAGTTCACCCGTAATCGGAAATTTGGATTTATCTTTTGTTTGAGTGAGCTTTCACTCTTGTCATTTTTATCTCCCCTTCCTGTATCAACTTTGTTTTTTTTTTTTAACCATTATTTTGTGGTTCAAAATATTGTGAAAAGTCAGTGACTACAATCTTAATTAGAGCAAATATGATAAATCATTAAAATTTCATTCATTATCACTCATATTAGTTGTTACTGATGATTTTAGAGCATTTAATGTTTTGGAAAGAGTTTCTTCAATTAATCAATAAGCATTTTTTAACTACTAACTCTGCTAGGCACTTTCAAATCAAAGACACAAATGAAATAATTCTTACCTTCAGGAAGATTAGCCTTCTTCTTTGATTGCCTTTGCCAGCTTGTGGTGACAAAAGAGCACCACTGGATTTTTGAGGAAGCAACACGAAATGTAATTTTATCACATTCTGTAGCCACTATCACATAATAAGATTAGGGTGTGTGCCCATTACTGCTTTGCTTAGATATTTAGAAATAGGAGAGAGGAGGAAGAGGAGAAGAAGTAGTACTAGTAGTAATAGGAGTCAGAGTAGTAGTAGTAGCAGTAGTAGTAGTAATTGTTGGTGGTGATCTTTTCAATTTTGTGCCTAACTCTTCTTGACTCCATTTGGGTTCTTTAATTTCATTTTATTTTGTTATTTATGTATTTATTCGGTCATTCATTGGTAAAGATAGTCAAATAGTTTGCCATTTCCTTCTCCAAGCCATATTGCAGATGGGAAAAGTAAGGCAAACATTGAGGGTTGATTCAGTGATTTGTCTAAGGTCACAGTGAGTAAGTGAAAGGATGGATTTGAACTTGGATCTTCCTGACTTAAGATCCAGGAATCTATCCCTTATTACCTAGCATTGCTCTAAGGAGCTAAATGAGAAAACTTTTTCTCCTCAAATGGAGATTGACACTTTTAGCCTGAGGTCCTGAAATATTAAAACATTAATGAAAGGGTCATCCAGTCATTATGTCTTTTTTTTTTTTTAGATTTTTGCAAGGCAAATGGGGTTAAGTGGCTTGCCCAAGGCCACACAGCTAGGTAATTATTAAGTGTCTGAGACTGGATTTGAACCCAGGTACTCCTGACTCCAAGGGCGGTGCTTTATCCACTGTGCCACCTAGCTCCCAGTCATTATGTCTTAAAGGACATTTGAACTCAAGCCTTTATGACTTCCATGCCAGATCTCTATCCACTTCCCCATATTATATAATAATGATGGTTTTAAATACAGTAAAAAAGCCATTTTTAGTTTTCAGACCCTTGTTGCCAAAACAAATTGCTTATTATTACTATTTTTTTAAACTCACTCTGTTCATTATGCTATTTTTGCATATTATGATGATGGTTTTAATAAATGGAAGAAAGTTCATTTTGCTGAAGTGATTCAGGCTTGACTGAAGTTTATATATCAGCTGATCTCCAGACTTTGTTTTATATATTGAAGGAGAAATATTCATCTCTCAGAGACTATATTTCAAATTTTTGACCCAGGGAAGAGAAGTGGAGGATGCCCAAGTATTCTTTTGAGCTTTAACGAAAACTCTGATTCCAGTGATTTGGGAGAACATGCCTCTCATTTTACTGTGTGAGGCAGACTGAAGATCAAGACAGTCCACATATTAAAAGAGAAGTGTGTACCAAAGCCAAATGGAGCACTGATTGTTTTTACATGCATCTATCCTGAATTATCTCTGTCTCTATTCAGGCATTATTAGTAACTATGCTAAATACATATTCCTTTGGTATTTCTTTTCTTCCTTTTTTTTGTTCATTTGTCCAATTACAGTGGAGATTGTTGCATGCTACATTTTAGAGCCCAAAGTACAATCTGAATGGTTTTCTTAAAAAAAAAGATATTTTTAATTTTGCATTCCATTTAGAACTGTTTGCTCACATAAAAGGAGTTGCAGAGATGGAGAGCCTCAATTACATTCATCTATAATTATGCAGCAACATTTGCTTCAAATCATTGAACATCTTTGGTAGGGAAAAAAAAGTATTTTTTAATTACTGGCTGGATTTATTTTTCTCTGGTTCGATGTATGTACCCTTCCTGAGGAGCTATTCAAATTCTCTTTGACATGGCTCTGAATCTAGTCTTATATTTCTTCTTGCAGAGAGAAGTTATCTTTGTAATTGGTGTGACAACTCAGTGAGCAAACTCTTGGGAAGGGCTCAGCCTCATTGCCTAGAGCTTGGTCTTTTGTGAAGTATATTAACAGTGGAAATGAGACTCCTTCTCTTCTGTTTCCCTTGCATCGAATTCATTGATTAGTGTGGTTGAGACCTAATTTAATATAAAAATACCACAGACTAAAAGCAGAGAGAGAGAGAAAGAGAGAGAGAGAGAGAGAGAGAGAGAGAGAGAGACAGAGAGACAGAGAGACAGAGAGAGAGAGACAGAGAGAGACAGAGAGAGATGTAGATGAGAACTCCATAAAGAGTAGTAGATAGATTATTGAACTTGGATTGGATTCAATAAACCTGGGGTTCACATATTTCCTTGGGCACAAAATATGTCTATCACTGGGGTCGCAATCTATTTATGCCTCTGTTCTCTCATTGGTAAAATGAAGAGGTTGGAGTCCATAGTCTCTTAGGGACATCCTAGCTTTCTATTCATGATCCTCTGATCCTGTGAAAAGAAAACTTAAGTCACTGCATCAGAAATTACGATGTCAAGAATTAGCTAATCATGGGAACTGACTAGATCACATTGCTTGCTAGTTTTGTCTTACATGATTTTCTTTTGTAGTGTGAGCTTCCCTCTCCCCATGAAACAGCCTTCTAATATAGCAGTCAAACATCTGTGCGACTTGTGTGGAATTTAAATCCATGTTCTGATCTGGAATACCCAGGCCAAATTTACATCCAATGTCATAAGAGAAAACTTCACTCCAATGCACATTCTGCATATCTTAGAGTTTTTTGTTTTTTGTTTTTGTCAGAGGACAAGATTATTTTGAGGGACACTGTCTGTTTGAGTTGACCTTTGTTGTCAGCTGTCGGCTCATGCTGTCTACAGTGTATAGACTATGATTGTTTAGAATTTGATGGCTTCAAAGTGATAGCTTCTGACATGCTTAAGGAAGAAGGAAAGCCTGAAGATAGTAGTTTTTTTTTACTAACATTTACTTAAAAAAAAAAAACTAAAAGAGAAACTCAGATTCTTCCCCTCCCAGACTGATTCTTTGTGAAGACAAACTAGACCATTTCTTGTCTCAGTTCTTACCTATTCTTTATTGAATGGGCAGTGTCTTAGACAAATAGAGATCTGGGAAAGACTTTAACTTAAAAAGGGCATGGTCTCCCACTAGATTCAGGGGATTGCCATTGTCCATCTTTTTGACCTATGTCTTGTCATGGGACTATGACGATCAGAGGAGAGAGTGGGGTAGATGACTTTGTACAACTCTGCTTCACTTAAATCCACTTCACTTGCAAGTCAAGACGTCACCCTACTGATGCCATTGGTCCACTTCAAGAAGGAAAGATGAACAGCAATAATAACAGAAGCTATATGGCAGAGTCCTTGGAGAACCAGCTTTTGCGTCAGGAAAGACATGAGTTCAAGTACTGACTGCTATATGTGGATTGTATGACTTTGGGCAAGTCACTTAGTTCCTTAGTTACTCAACCAATAGACAAATATTTATTAATTTCCTATTCTTGCATTGCATCACATTTGCTTATCTGTTTTGATAGAGTTTCCTTATTAGGAGATCAAAGTTGACCTTTCTTTCTCCCCTCTCTCTCCCTCCAGTGAAAAACCATTAGAGAATTGTTCAGAAGAATGGATGTAGTCATTAGAAGTCGGTATTTTCTTGTTTTTTTGTTTTTCTTCCTCTAGATGTGGATAGGATAGTTGGTCTCCCAGGGTTGGCCTAGCTTTCTGAACTACTGAGAGAAACTGCATCCATCAAAGTTTGTGTTTTCTTGGCAAAGATACTAGAGTGGGGGGGGGCGGCGGCTAGGTGGTGCAGTGAATAGAGCACCGGCCCTGGAGTCAGGAGCACCTGAATTCTAATTTGACCTCAAACACTTAATAATTACCTAGTTGTGTGACCTTGGGCAAGTCACTTAACCCCATTGCCTTGCAAAAATCAGTAAAAAAAAAAAAAGAAAGAAACAAAGATACTGGAGTGGTTTTCCATTTCCTTCTCTAGGTCATTTTACGGATGAGGAAATTGAGGCTAACAGAATTAAATCACTTGCCCAGGGTCACATAACTAAATGTTTGAGGTTAGACTTAAATTCATGAAGATGACTCTTCCTGATTCCTATCCTGATTCACTGTGTCTCCCTGCTAACCCCTTTGAAGTCTACAAGTGTTTGAAATATAAGATCTTATATAATAATACCCACAGCAACACCATGATATTCATGCTGGTATTATTTTCACTTTACCGATGAGGAAACTGAGATTGAGAAAGTTTAAGTGACTTGTCCTGGGGCAAGACATCTAGAAAGAATCTGAGATAGATTTCAAAATTAAGTCTTAAGAACATAAATATGCCCCTCGTCAAATCCAGGACTTTATTCATGTATTTAGACCATTTTTTTTTTTTTTTTTTGGTTTTTGGAAGGCAATGGGGTTAAGTGACTTGCCCAAGGTCACACAGCTAAGTAAGTATTAAGTGTCCGAAGCTGGATTTGGACTCAGTAGACCTACTTTTTTAGTGCTGTTTGGATTGGAGAATGCTAGGAAAGGATCCAGGTGTATGATTTCATCAGTATTGGGAACCTTAACTATGACAATTCCACAGGCTAGTGTAGACCAGCAACTCATCTGTAGTTCATAGCCCTAGAGAGATGAGGGAGAAACTGAGAAATTTGGGGGCGGCTAGGTGGCTCAGTGGATAAAGCATCGGCCCTGGAGTCAGGAGTACTTGGGTTCAAATCCGGTCTCAGACACTTAATAATGACCTAGCTGTGTGGCCTTGGGCAAGCCACTTAACCCTGTTTGCCTTGCAAAAAACCTAAAAAAAAAAAGGAATCAAGAGGCACAGAAAAAAGAAATTGAGAAATTTGCCCATGGGTCACTGCTAATTTGTGTCAGAGGCAAATTTTAATCCAGTCCTGCTGGATTCCAAAGCCTGGGCTCAGTCTGTTGCCTCTCTTATATAACATAAGCTTCTAAATTGGAATGAATAACAAAAAATTATGCGACAAATGAAAAATCTCAAGTTTGGAGGACATTAAAAGAAACACACACACATAGACCTTATGGATGTGAAATGATTAATCATTAGATGTGAATTCACCTTTTACCCTTTTAACTCCCATTGCCTATCTTAATTCAACTTGTGGCATTTGGAAAACAGAGTAAACATAAATGTCAATGGAAATGGGGGATGCTCAAATGAGTCAAAGTAAGATAATTACAGTGTAATGGAGGACTGTGAATAAGACACTGGATGTGCTACTTCCATTCCATTTTGAAGATGACACTTATAATAGTGATGTTAACTTTAGGTTCCTCTGAGACTAGAGTGTGACCATTAGTCCTTTTCACACTTCTCTCAACTGTGAAGCCTACCATTAAACTATTCTCTGGAGGACCTGGTGCTTTGGGGAATTATTAGATTCAAAGAAAGTTTACTGAGGCTCTATCAGATTCAATAATTTTTATTCTTCTAATTGGATTCCTTTTGGCTTCACTTTTGTATTGTTCCAGGTTGGTTGCAAGTATTCATAACTGATGTAGATGTTTCTCAAATCCCCCCTCTACCCCCTTTCCAGATATTTTGAGCCAAGGCTGCACAGCAATATCCTGCTAAGAAAACTTCTGAATGTTGTTCTCATAGCATAGAGTGCTTTAGATGGATTACTTTTAGGATGATAGCATCACTAACTGGAAGGTTATTTAGAAACTTTTTGTTTTACAGATGAAGGAACTGAGGCCAAGAGAGCTTAAATGGTTGTCTGAGGTCATCAACTTGTACAGAATACAGGTTCTTTCAATCTAAATTCCTAACTCTTTCCAGTACATTAAACTGTTGCATCTGTAATAATTTTGCTGCCATCAATCAATCAACAACTTTTATTTAGTATCTACTGGTTTGCCGATATAACTCGGGTTGTAAAGGCAAAAAACTGAAGCATTTTCTATCTCTTATCTATATTTGCCACTAAGCAGAACCATGTTATTTTGGACATTAAGTGTTTAAAAAATATATCTATGTATAAAAATACTTATCACCTATGTTGGTATATACATATACATGCACACACACACATATATGTATGTTATATATGTTATTGTTCTTTTGTTTCAGTTATTTTCAACTCTTTGTGACCCTATTTGGGGTTTTCTTGGCAAGGATACTGGAGTGTTTTGCCATTTCCTTTTCCAGTGGCTCCATTTTGTTAAGTAATCAGAGATTAAGTGACTTTCCCAGGGTCACACAGCTAGAAAATGTCTGAGACTAGATTTGAACTTAGATCTTTACTCTAGTGCTCTATCCACTGAGCAACTGAATAACTAACTCTCTCTCTCTCTCTCTCTCTCTCTCTCATATAGTACATTATATATTATAGATATTAGATAACATATATATATATATATATATATAATATATGTTACTTCTATATATTACATCATATAAATTCAAATCTAGTCTCAGACAGTTCCTAGCTGTGCCACCCTGGGAAATTCACTTTTATATAGTACATTATATATTATATATTAGATCACATATACATAATATGTATTACTTCTATACGTTATATCATATGAGAGAGAGAGAGAGAGAGAGAGAGAGAGAGAGAGAGAGAGAGAGAGAATATGATAAGTCTTGACTTTTAACCTGGAGAAAAGTACAGAAGATGAGAAAACTTCTTAAATAACCAGAAAAAAATGACTCTGTTGGAGGAAAATCCAAGTTGCTCAGCAACATGTTAAATGATAGTGACTCTCTGTAGAAGTTAGGGTGCTATAATGTCAGCATTTAAAAAAAAATTGGAACACTATTGGAAATATGCTTTTTTTTAGGTAACAGAATTAAGTGATGGCTTTCAACTCTCAATTGGTGATGATAAGGAGAACTGGCCCTGTGAATGGTTTCCATGGGGTTCTCTCATATGTGCCCTTTGTCTTCATGCTCATCAACCATCAATCCCTAGCTTTATGTTGACATTGCAAAGTTTCTTAATTGTTTGCATATCATTTCATGTGTGCAAAGGGATTTCATAGTCAGTTGTGCTGACAATCTGCAATGACAATCTCTAGGAACTCTGATGCTAAAAGTATGATTAAATTGAAAGTTTGTGAAAATGCCTCAGCGTCATTAACCATTGATCTCCAGTCCTTTGTTGTGTACGCTAGCATTACATTGTGAAGTGTATGGACTAAAATTGGAACCATATCTTAGTCATGCTTCCCTGAATTAGGAGGGAGTTGGTCAAGTGTTTCTAAATCTGGAATGACCAACCTTTCCATTTTGGAGTAACCTGAGAATCTTGGTAAACATCCCAGTATAGTCAAATGGCCTTAGAAGCTACCATAGCCTAGGCCTATTGATTACATCAAATGTGATGTTGAGATTGCAATGTTCTCTATACTTCTCTTATACTTGCAAACTGGTGTGACTCATTTTTCTTTGAAGTAAAAGCAAGCTCAGGATTAAGAAGTGAGATATTTTAAAGAAAAATATTGTTATTTTTGGTTTTTATATCACCTTCCTTTCCTATTATATTACCCCAACCCTCCCCTCGATGAATCATCCCTAACAAAGAAACAAGGGAGTTGAGGAAGGGCTGGGGAACAGTTCAGAACAGTTCAGCAAGATAATGAACATGACCAAGCACTAACTAATCAAGTTCAAATATGTATGCATTTCACACTCCCAGTCCCCTTGCTCTGCAAAGAAGAGGAGGATATATTTTCTCATTTCCAGGGTCAAACTTGGCTATTATAATTAGACCACAGCAATGAGAAATTTCTTCATAAACTTTTAATGGACTTCTCTTTTTCCTGATGCTTAGATTTCTAATTTTTGAAATGTTATCATAGCTAACATTTCATATATATCACTTTAAGGTTTGCAAAGAACTTCTGTAATCACAAGAATTCTGTGAAGTAGATATTATTATTATTATTAACCACTTTTTGTTATTGCTTCAGTCTTAGTTGATTCTTTGTGATTTATGATCCTATTTGTGATTTCCTTGGCAAAGATTGCATTGGTTTGCCATTTCCTTCTCCTTCCTTCTCCAGCAAATGAGGAAACTGAGCCAAACAGGACTTTGTGATTTGCCCAAAATCACACAGCTAGTAAGTGTCTAAGGGCAGGTTTGAACTCAGGAAAATGAGTTCAAAATGAGAAACATTCTATCCACTGCATCACCTACCTCCCATCCTTTTATTACATGCAATGAAAACAAGGGTTGAGTGTCAGTATACATGCCAGTATATCCTCTGGCATGGATTTTTACTTAAATCTTTCTGATTTTAAAAGTATCATCCTTTAAAACTATCATTTTTTTCTGATTTTAAAACTATCATTCTTTTTTTTTTAAATTTAGCTATTTTACTTAACTATTTTATTTATTTGTTTTTTCAACTACATGCAAAGGTAGTTTTCACCAGTCTTTTGTTGCAAAGTTTTGAGTTTTACATTTTTCTTCCCTCCTGTCTTCCCCTCCTCCCCTGACAAACCAATCTAATGTAGGCTCTTCATATATAACCATGCTAAACATAGATCCATATTAAGCGTGTGAAAGATGAATTAAATCCAAATGGAAGGAAAAAATTAGAGAAAAAAACAACATAATACAGCTTTTAAAAATTGAAGATAGGGGCAGCTAGGTGGCGCACTGGATAGAGCACTGTCTCGGGAGTCAGGAGTACCTGAGTTCAAATCCAACCTCAGACACTTCATAATTGCCTAGCTGTGTGGCCTTGGACAAGCCATTGCCTTGCAAAAATAAAAAAAAAATTAAAGATAGTAAGCTTTGATCTGCATTTAAACTCCACAGTTTCTTCTCCAGACATGGATGGTATTTTCCATCAAGTCTTTTAGAATTGTTTTTGATTATTGTAGAGCTGGAATGAACAAGTCCATCATAATTGATCATCACCCATTATTTTCGTTAATGGGTATAATATTTTTCTGGTTTTACTCATTTCACTGAGCATCAGTTCATGCAAGTCTTTCCAGACTTTTCTGAAGTCCCTTCCCTCATGAAAATCTATCACTCTTAACTATGACATATGATTTTGAATTTTAAATAATAAATATGATTCTTTGATTAAAATAAAAAAATTAAAATAATTATTTTAATAAAATTATACACAATATATATAAATAATGTCTAATTGGTGATTAATTTATTTGCCATTGTGGGGTTCTTTATTAGATGTTTTTATTTTGAATTTTTAAACTTTACTCCCTGTATTTTTTTTTTAGGTTTTTGCAAGGCAATGGGGTTAAGTGGCTTGCCCAAGGCCACACAGCTAGGTAATTATGAAGTGTCTGAGGCCGGATTTGAACTCAGGTACTCCTGACTCCAAGGCCAATGCTCTATCCACTGAGCCACCTAGCTGCCCCCTACTCCCTGTATTTCAAAGATCACTTTTGGTTTTGCCCTATAAGGCAGTTTCACTTAGAGAATATTTTTGGGGGACCAGAATTTTAGTCATGATATTGCAGCACTATTATTTAAGTTACTGATACTTTTTTTGTACTTTGCTCCTAAGCACAATATATAGTTCTACTGAAAGGCACAAGTCTTCACTACAAACAAATTGCAATTCACTTAATTCAAAGCAGCTTTTGAATCAGTGCATGAGGTTTTTGAAGTCTCCCAAGTTATGGTTCTAACTTCATCACTCATCCAAAGAAAGTAAACTGATTTTTTTGAAAGCCTTTTAGTATGAACGTGTTTTTTCCAAGTTTAGTTATTATACAAACTTTTGTCCTGCCTCCCCCTGCCTCTGCTTCAGCAGCACATTTTACTCAGAATCATATCCAAGGAAGGAGGA
This sequence comes from Macrotis lagotis, assembly GCF_037893015.1. NCBI lineage: Eukaryota > Metazoa > Chordata > Mammalia > Peramelemorphia > Peramelidae > Macrotis > Macrotis lagotis. The sequence goes on from NC_133659.1 coordinate 298,504,036, forward strand.
GTTTACAAGATCAATAATAGCTTTGTGAAGATGACCTCACATTTATACAAAATTACATGTAATTGCCTTAAGAATAGTTTTGTTCTCTTTTTTCTGGGAAATATGTATTTTTTAAAGTTTCTTTTTCTCCTCTCCACATACGTTTTTATATTTTTCCCAAATGTCTGCAAACTGTATGTAGTCAAATGTACTGAAATGTACCATGTTTTCATTTTCAGCTTTACTTGATTTGCAATATCAAAGATATTCTTCAATTAAGCCCAGTCATTTATTTCTTTTGTTTTATAACACCTCCATTTCTCATCTCCTCTTCATGTTACTACCCAGAAAGGATGAAAAAATTATCATAAAAAAGATTAAAAAATATTTCAGAAACTTTAACAAATAACATCAAACAAGTTTAATATTGTATGGTTTCTTCACATTCATACTTTACTACTTTTTTTTAATATATTTTTCAAGGCAATGGGGTTAAGTGACTTGCCCAAGGCCACACAGCTAGGTAATTTATTAAGTGTCTTAGGCCGGATTTGAACTCAGATACTCTCTACTACTTTTTTCAAAGAGAAATAGATGAATGCTCATTGTTCTCCTTTGGAACAAGCTTGGCCATTATAACTACATATCATTCAACTTTGATTTCATTCTTATTATACTCAGTGAAAGGAAGTTGTCACTTGCTAAAAACCTTTCTCTTGAGGAGTCATATATGACTGAAAACACTTGAACAACAAAAGAATCCCACGAAGAAGAGTATTCTTAAATTCTGATTTGCTGCCACTTGGAGATCCCCAAGACTATTTTTAAAGGAGCTATAGTATAAAGACTATTTTCATAATAACACTAAAATTTTTTTCCATCTCATGTTAGGTGGACTGGTTTTCTGGAGAGTACTGGAAAATGGAGATAATAAAAATCAAAAGATATCTTATTAAAATGCTATATCTACTAAATTTCTTTATGAAGCCAGATTTCTTCATATTCCTCCATGAAAACAATATACCCAAACAGATTAAATACAGAGGCAAATATAAGTATCCAGTTATCTTCTAGCCAGACACTAGAGAGATTTGAAAAAAAAAATATTACCACTCTTCTCACTATTTTGAAAAGTATAGTTATGTTCCATAAAAAAGTTGTGTTAAATAATAGGGTCATTTTATGTTTTAATTGACTTAATAAATAAATATTTAAATAATTTATAATATGCTAAAAGTTGATAGATATAGATCACATCAACAAAAGATCTTGGAAGTCCTCAACAATTTCTAAGAGTGTAAATAGGACTTGACATCAAAAGTTAAGAACTTCTGTGCTCAATGATCCATTCTCTTTCTTTGATGCTATTTCTTTTATTTTTTTGAAATAGGTAAGTGCTTTTTCTAAATCTTATTTTAATTTTTTTTTCATCCACATGCACATATATATTTTTAAGTTGCAAAATTTCCTTCCACCCTCCCTTCCCACTCCCCTCCCCTCAATGGCAAACAGTGATGTTAACATTGTACATACATATTTTTGGTATGAGGAATTTGGATTAAGGGAAAGAGAAACATAAGAGATAATTTTTATAAAGTGTTCATCAGATTCTGAAGGGTTGTTTTTTCTTTTTGTTGTTACTTTTCTTCCTCTGGATGGGGATAGCATTGTCCATAGATGGTCCTGGCTCTCTGAACTGCTGAGAGGAGCCCCTTCCATCGGTGTTGATCATCTCACAATGTTGTTATTAATGTGCCGCATGTTCTCTTGGTTCTGCTCCCTTCTCTCAGCATCAGATCTCCTAAGTCATTCCATGCCTCTCTAGAGTCCAACCATTTATGGTTTCTTTTAGAACAATAATATTTCATGGTGTTCACGTTCCATAACTCATTTATCCATTCCTCAATGATGCTAAGTTTCAAAGACCAGTATTCTTTCTCTTGTTTACCATGCTGCCTCTCAATGCAGTGATTATACTATGAGGATGTTAGGTATACTGTTTCTACTATTTGTTGTTTTGAATTGGACTAAGAAAAACATTGCCATCACTTGGGCTGATCTTTCTCTGTGCTCTACATCTTTGCATTCCTTATTTCCTCACCCATCCATATGCTGCCTTGGCACAACTCAGAGGGAGCATAACAGAAAAATGCAAGTTGCTCAGTTGCTTTTACTTATTGTCTAAACATCAAATGAACAAAATTGAACAAGATTGTATGTTGTTAGATCAATGGATGCTTGTTTCCTATTTACATCTGACCTTAAGTAACATGTAAGGAATAAAGTTATTTAAAATTTATTTTCAAACATTTTAAAAACATTTCCTCCTAATATTTATTATCTATATTCTTGAAGCTTTATGGTTTGAAGTGATCATGTGCTTTGTAGTTGGCATAATGGTAAGTTTAGTATGGTCTATTATTCTTAATGTATAAAATATGTAAGAAGCTGGCTTGCATCAGTATAAACAATCAACTGAAGTCTGTTTAATGCAAACTTAGGTGGAAAGTTCAGTAAATAAGCATGGGTTCAGAAATTAGAAGATTTGATTCAAGGAGTTTACTTTGGAGAATTCTCAGCAGAGTTAAAAATTCAATTAGCTTTCAAGTGTTTCATATTGCAAGTAGAAAAAAACTCCCACTATAAAGAATAGTTGGACATTATTTTAATAAGCTATTCTTGAACTTGTTATTTAAGGACATCAAGGTCTTTAGTCAATAGAAGGGGAAAAAATCAATAAATACAGAAAACTTCATGATGAAATCCTTTTGGTTCCAGACAGCTTTTCATTCAATTGTGATAATTTAACCTGTAGTGACCAAAGCAAAGAGAATGGAATTGACTAAAACATGGTCTTTTTGCTGAATCAGGAAATTTTGCTAGCATATTGAGGATTGACTGGTAGAGAGGAAGGCAAATGATTTTTCAAATGCTGGTCTGTCCTCTATCTATCTCTCTGTCTCTCACCAGCATATGAAGAGCAAGAGAGAGAGAAAATATAAATTAACATATATCATATATATATATGATATATATGTGTGTGGACAGCAAGAAAGAGGATTATATATATATATGGAGAAGCAGAAACATGTATGTATATATATATATATATACACACACACACACATCTATGTTTCTGCCTCTTCTTATTGGAGACTCAGAAAAAAGAGAGGAAACTGATATTATCAACTTGATGGCAATATCATGACATTCATATTCTTGCCTCTATGGTGGCATTGGTTTTATTATTACTCGCCTCTCTAGTCTTGACTTCTCCTCCTCCTCACTTCACTAAATTAGGAGACTCCTATAACCACCTTACCAAATCTATTCTATATGTCACTCTACATATAATCATTTTATCAATACTACCAAACTACTCATAATGACAAATGCTGTCCATCTTCAGAGAAAGAACTGATAGAGTCTGAAGGCAGATCAAAGCATTTTATTTTCACTTTTGTGTGTGTGTTTTCTTTGTCTTTGTTTTCTTTCACAACATAACTAATATGGAAATATGTTTTGCATGATTGCACATGTATAACCTGTATCAAATTGCTTACTGGTTCTGTGAGGGAATGAAGAAGGAGGAAAAGAGAAAATTTGGAACTCAAAATTTGATGAAAGCAAATGTCAAAAATTGTTTTTTATATGTAATTGGGAAAAATAAATCTTATTCAGAATATACTATCAATCTTTCCAATGTTTATTTATTGTCCTCATTTCTTACCTGGTTTTTTAATGTCAGTGTGAAACAAGCATACTCTGACCTCATAGCACAAATGTCTCTAACAAAGCCAGCAGGGAAATAATGTTAGGTGTTTCATTCCCTCAGTAGAAGGTAAACTTCTTGAGGACAGACATTTTAAAAAAAATCTATAATCTATAAAATCTTTAGCATAGTGCTTTGTACTTTGGAGGGGATTAATGAATGCTATTAAAAGATATTGGATTAGAGTGCTATTGATCCTGAGGCAATTGTAGCTGAGTGTAGCATAAATAGCAAGATTCTTGTATTTTGAACGATCACCATTTGGTGGTTGGAATGTACTCTAGCCTGTCCTGATCCTGTTTAGCATATGGAGTCCATTAAGCAATATAGAAGCTCAGGTCTCCCATTTAATGTGCTAACACTGCATCTGTTTCTATCCTGATGATAACACCTGGATCAGTTTAGAACTTGTGCAGAGGTTTAAGATGTGGTGTCATTAATTTCTAAAACAACTGTTGATCTTTATAAGTGTGAACCCCTTGGTCTTCAACATTCCAGATGAATCCATCACCATTTGAACATGCTTATACCTGCATGCTTATAGAAAAGGAAATAAAAAACATGTGCCTTCTACATTAGGGGCTTTCCTTTCATTTTAATTCTCCTGGAGGATGGCAATGAGAAGGACTCTATAATTATTATTTTTTTTTCTTTTGGGAAGGACAGGGGTGCTTTTATGGTATAGAATCCTGACCTTTATCAAATTTTCATCTAAAATGAGTTGTTGATTGATGATTCCCCCCCTCTCCTTTTTAAAAACACGTGCACATATATGGCTGGTCCAATCCATTTGTGATACCATGAGTAATATGATGCGTTCTCTTGGGAAACCTGGAATGGGCAGGCATTAAAAATTGAAGAACGTAGATTCTGTTGCTGAGACAGCTAGCCTTATCTCTTTGACTGGCTGAAAGTTAAAGTGCCAATGCTTCTGGAGCTTTGAAAAATTACTTTCCCCAATGACCTACTACCTTTTAGAGACAGCACCATTTGGAGATCCTTTTTTCACAGTGGTTAATGTCCTTGGAGAGTTATAGCACTTTTATATTCCACCCAACCTCTATGGCATGCTCCAACAAAGTGAAGCACTAAAAGACAGTGCTAATGTAGCATTTTAGATTGCCCAGATCTGATACACTCCCTTAGTCAATGTTTAATGTTTTACTACTTAAATCAGTGTAGTCTTACTGCAATGACTCTAACACGGAGCTTGGCATTATCTCTCCCCCCATCTCTAACTCCCCTCCCCAGGTAGTCAACTATTTCACCAATAAATTGCTTTAAGTGAGAGGTCCTTAACCTTTTTTGTTTCATGTTTCATTTTGGCTATCTGGTGAAGTCTCTGAATTTCTTAGGATTCTGTTTTCCAATGCATAAAATCAAATTTATAGGATTACAAAGGAAGCGCTTTTTACTGAAATAGTTATCAAAGTAGTAAAAGAAAAGTTCACAGACTTTAGATTAAGAAACCCTGCTCTAGGAATGTGATTCTAAGACGGCAGACCATTTGTGACCAATTTGCATTTGATCTGTTTACATCAAGAATATAAAAACACAGATGATTCTTGACACTGCTTTTTATTTTTATTTACAAAGGCATGGGATGAAAAACATATTTTATTTTTCAGATTAAAACAAAACTGAAGCACTTGTGTGCATTGTTAGCCATGTGCTTCCTTACCCATAGTCAATTCCATATTTTTTACACATGAAGAGTATGTGTTGGTTTATAGTCAAACAGACCCATTTGCAGAGTTGGACATGTTTCTAGTCTGACTCTGGCACCTTTAGTGCCACCCCTTGCCTCTGTTTGTTACATATTTTGTTGTTCTCTCTGCTTATTTCCAGATATTCTCCTTTCTTGCTTGAAATTCTATTCACAGTCCTTAGAGTTTGTATAGGGTCATTCTCATTTTAATTGAACAGTATCGCAACCTACTAGGGATGTTATTGTCATATTCAATCAATAAATTGGGTTGCAATGCATTTTTGTGCTGGTCGATTCTCTGGTCTGTGTATCAAAGCTATTGGCAAGGTTTGTATGGATTGGGTAGGCATGAATGGATTTTGATCTGAATTGTAAGAGAGAACAATCAAAATGATGACATCCAAGATCTCTTTGAGGAATCCCTATTAAATGGAAGATGAGCTATTGGATTTATTTTATATTGGTAAAAAGAAGACAATGTGCGTATTGGGTAATAAGGGAGAGACTGAATTAGTGGAAGTAGGAGATCTAGACTTGAGTCCCAGAATGGTGGAAGAGCTTCTCAGGAGAAATTAGTTTACCATAACCTTGTTCTGTTATTTTCTACCCCCATATAATGGTATATAATATGGTACCTTGGTTACTATACCTTTTGGAATCATTATCTTCAAAGCCCATCATAGATGTTATTTAAAGGACAAAATATGTTTAATTTATCTACATTTATATTTTTGCAACTATATCTGTATCTATTGGTGGGGAGGGAGAGGGGAAGAGAGGGGAGTATTGACTACAGAGACTTAAAAGACTTTGGTTCAAATTGAAATTACTTACCTGTGTGACCTTGCGCAGATCATCTAATCATCCTAGATCTCAATTTCCTCTTCTGTAAAATGTAGGAGTCAGACTAGATAGTTTCTGAAGTTCTTTTAATGTCTAAATCTGTGATTCTCTAATATAATCCAAAATGTATCTAACAAGAAATTATTTTAACTGCCTCGCTGACAATTTGGCATATATGTTGATTACAAATTCTTTAAATACATGCCAGTTTCTTTCAGTTTATTGAATTTTCCAGAGAGGAAAATTAAATAATTTTTCAAGGCTGGATAAACATTTGCCAGGCATGTTGTCAGAGACCCTCTAGTTCCAGTATGAATTGGGTTCTGTGGCCTCTGAGATCCCGTTTAGCACTGAGATTCTGAGATACAAGGATTTACTGGGACTCCTCAAAGATAATGTACCATTTTTGTAGCATGTAGAGCATATTCCCAAGTGTCATGAGCTGAGCTTGACTTCATTCATATTGTGTCTGTTCAACCTTTATTATTTTTTTAAAAAAATATTTAATATTTTATTTTCCCTATTTACATATAAGAAATTTTTTTTTACATAATTTCTTTAAACTTTGAGTACCAAATTCTCTCCCGCCTAATTGGGAATACAAGCATACATTTGTAGTCATGCAAACATTTCCATATTAATCATGTTATGAAAGAAAACATAAACAAAAAAAGCCTTAAGATAAATAAAGTTTAAAAAAAAGTTTACTTTGATCTGTGTTCAGACTCTATTAGTTCTTTCCTCTAGAGATGGAGAGCATTTTTCATCAAAAGTCCTTCAGAATTGTTTTGGATCATTGTATTGTCTGAGAATAGCTAAGCCATTTGTAGCAAATCAATGTACAATATTGCCTGTTAGTTAATTTTTTAGGTTATTGATCAAAATTTTATGAATTCATAGGAATCTCTAAAACAAATTTTGTTTCTATAGTAAGATTTTAAGACTAAACCTTCTTTGTGTTAAATCTTAGATAAATGCAGATCATAGATGTACTCATTTTCATCTCAAATTAGGTATAACTTGGTCAGCACTAAGAGTAGGTCCCTCTTTTGAAAGAACTAATAGAGTTTTCCTTAATTTTAATAAATGTTAAAAAGTCTGTTCCATATTGTTATTAGCCTGGAAAACTGCAAGGCTGGAATTTTTACAAAGGAAATCTGTTAATTAAAAGTCAATCAGCTTGCGTTCACTTGCTGGCAAAAATTCTATAACCTATTATCAAATGGATGGTTAGTATGCACCTAGAAAATCACGTAGATGATTATGCCTTTAATGAATTAATTAAAGAAATGGTCATATGAGAATAGGCTCATTTCCTTTTTTGACAGCATTATTGAACTGATAAGTAAAGAAATACTGCAGAGGTAGCTTAGACGTAGAAAATGTCTTTCATCTTTTTTATGGAAAGATTAAAATGGAATTGGGAAATATTTAACAAAAATAAAAATACAATACAAAATAGATAATGTTAACTTGTGGTTTTCTAAAGCAATATACAGCTTACAGGTATATATTTTTTTGACTTTGGCACCATTGGATAAGATAGTGTTAGTTAGTAGTAATTTGAACTCGTTTCAATGTCAACTTGGAAATAGGTTTCCAGTAGAGTTGTTTAGCTAATTTGTTCTTAGTTTTGTACTGTTTAACTTTGTTAGTCAATGACTTAAATGAGAAGTTCTTAAAATATGATGTAAGGACACCTAGGGAGTCTTTGAAACTACAAAGTCAAAACTGTTTCATAATAATAGTAAGATATTTTAATTTCTTTTTTTTAAGCTAGCTTTTTATTTATTTTTTATTTATTTATTTTTTTGGTTTTTGGCAAGGCAAACGGGGTTAAGTGGCTTGCCCAAGGCCACACAGCTAGGTAATTATTAAGTGTCTGAGACCGGATTTGAACCCAGGTACTCCTGACTCCACGGCCGGTGCTTTATCCACTATGCCACCTAGCCACCCAATATTTTAATTTCTAATAGTCATTTTGATAGATATAACCAATATCAACAATATGAAAGGTTCAACAATAATTTTTAATAATGTATGTCTTATGACTTTCTTTATTTTCCCTTAATCTGAATTCCTCATACCGAAAATGACTTATCTGTAAACGTTAAACATAAATGTGTATGTACAATATTCACCTGACTGTTTACCGCTGAGGGGAGGGGGTAGGAAAGGAGGGTAGAAGAAAATCATGTAACTTAAAAGTATGTATATGCATATGGATGACTATTGAAAAACTTTCATAACATGTAATTGGAAAAATAAAATAAAATATCATTCACATAAAAAGAATGTTTAGGGTTCTAAAAATCCAAAAGTCTAAGAATTCCTGACAGATCAAGGGGCATATGATATTCTTATCAAGTTTGTAGATGATTCAAAGGTAGTAGGGGTTGCTAACATGTTGAATAACAGAACCTAGACCCAAGACCCAAAGAAAATCTAGACTTTTGATTTTTTGTGTTATGATATCTTTGGCCATTTGGTGAAATTTATAGCCCACCTTTCAGTATGATATCAATAAAACATTATATTACAATAGAAATAGTGACTATTGAAATAGATTTATCAAAAAAATTCTTTAAGTTCATAAGCTTCAAATTGAGATTGCTTGATAGACTAATATTAGGTCAATGTGTTATGATGGAAATTGGATTTTGATAGGGACTGATTTTGTGCTTTCATTGGCCTCAGATGAGGAAATCCCTTTGAAGTTTTGGGAGAACATTGTACATAGTAACAGCAGTGTTGTGTGTGAAGATCAACTGTGACAGACTTAGTTCTCAGCAATACAGGGATCAGAGACAATTTTAAAAGACTTGATGGAAAATGTCCACACCCAGAAAAAAGAACTATGGAGTCTGAATGCAGATCAAATTTTTATTTGTTTGTTTTTTTCTTTCTCGAGTTTTCCTTTTTTATTCTGGTTGCATTTATGAGTATCATATAGTGAAAAAGATATTTATAAGAGGGAATGTATTTACCATGTGAAGGGCCCCCAACTCATGCTATATGAATATTAATGAAGCAACTGGAGATGTTTAGATTTGGAAATAGAAGACATGGTAGAAGACATATGTATCTTCTAGTATTGGAAAGAATGTTGTACCAAAAAAGATTAGATTTATACTAGTTGGTACCTTTGGGCAGAACCAAGAACCATGCTGAGAACTTGTAAAGAGGCCAATTTAAGGATGGGGAAAGTAGTTCCATAACCATTAAACTATCTCAAGTGAAGTGAACTTCTGGGGGTGTTAGTGGGTTTTCCCTCCCTGCAGAGCTTCATTATCCAAGGATGTACAAATGAAGCTCTTCCTAAAGACCAGGATTACTTTGATTTTAGATAGTATCTAATAAAAGAAGCAGCTTTGAGTGAAGTTCTATTAAAAAAGATCTATTATGACTTAATTTACTACATGATTCCACAACTTTGGTCAAGGAATAGAGATAGAAACAAGAAACATCATAGAACCTTCCCCATTTCAATTGATAAAATAAATGTCTTTTTTCCCACTCCTCAGCAATGAGATGAGAGACCTCTGGCTTTTCATGACAAATTAGAAAGTTGCTGGTGGTTTGAGGACCAAATGTTTCAGTACTCCACTTAGGTTCATCTGTGTTAGTTTTAAATTAGAGCATTTTCCTCAGACCAGATCTGTTTTTCATCAGCATCAGTAGATTGCTGTGTTCAGAAGAGCTTTCTGATTTAACTCTGAGGCTGATTTTATTGTAGAGATGTCTGCTTACCCTGTCATCACAAGCCATTCTGGTGAAACTTCCCATGTTCTGTGTGTGTTGCAGCAATATGTTCAAAGTTTGATCTTTCTCAGATGTGTGTATATGGATACATATATAAAATGAAATCTGTATTTCAGAGCACAAAAGGGATGTGGGCAGGCCAAAATGTTGATGGGTATGGTTTTTGTTAGACTTTATAATATAAAATTCTAGGTTACTTATTAGCCTGGATAGCAATATTTCTTTTCTTTCCTTTAAAAAAAATTGATACATTCTTTGAAACTATTATTTCCAAATATATGCAACCTCTCTCCAGACCAGAGCACTATTTTGTAATAAACAGAGAAGAGATAAAATAAAGCAATTTTGCAAAACTAACCAAAAAAATCAGTGAAGTCAGACCATATATGAAATGTTCCACACTCAATAGTTCCCCACTTCTGTATAGGAGAGGGGAAGATGAATTTTCTCATGTCTTCTTTGTCTGTAAATTTGGTCTTTGTAATAATTCAGTTCAAAGTTTTCTTTTTCTTTTTCTTCTATTTACATTGTTGTAATCATGATATGTGCATATATTTCATGGTTCTGCCTAAGCATCTGTTCATGTATCTTCTCATGTTTCTCTGTGTTATCATTTTTCATAGAAATGATATTTCTTTACATTCATGAACCATTCCCAGGTGACAGGCATCTACTTTGGTCATGAAGACTGTTTTCACAGGCCAGGTGCTCTAGGACTCTTGACTTTAAAATAATATTTTAAGATTAAGGGATTGATGTGAGCTAAGTAAAGCAACATTTTGAGTTATTTTGCTCCTTGAAGCTAAACTGATAAATTCTGCAAGATGTTAATCATTGCACAACTAAAATAGTTTGATCTTCCAAGAATTTTAGTTACATTGGTACACACACACACACACACACACACACACACACACACAGACACACAGACACACACACACTTATAGTTAGATATCTTAACATGTGAAGGAATGGGAACTGATTTGCTAAGTGAATGAATTTCAGGTCTTTTGACATATTTCTCTGCACGTGTTTTACTGAACCTTCTACTGTGGCACCATCTGCCTGGATATTTATGTTTTTTTTTGATAGGACCAACAAAATGATGTCTTGTAAAAGGAGCCAGGCTACTCTGCAGTTCAGCCCCTGGAGAGTCCTTTTTTTCAGTCTGTTATGCCTTGAGAAACTGTCTTACTGTGAGAGCCAAGAATCTGAGCTGTCTGGAATCTCAATCTTTATTCGTATTATTAATGTAATTCCATTCCAGAAGAGTTGATTTGTTGCTGTTAATTTAGTGATTACTATATGATTGTTAAATGATTAGGAGGCTAAACATAGGAAATACAAAGACAATGACTATATATATATATATATTTTTTTTTTTTCTCCCAAGCATTTCATAGAGCACTTAAACAGATAGTATACGGTTATGTCTAGGGAGGGGTAGCTAGGTGGTCCAGTGGATGAAAGCACTGGACCTGGAGTCAGGAAGACTTAAATTAAAATCTTTCCATGGACACTTATTAGCTGTGTGACCCTGGGCAAATCACGTAACACTGTTTGCCTCAGTTTCCTCATCTGTAAAATGAGTTAGAAAAGAAACAGTGTCTTTGCCAGGAAAACCCCAAAAGGAGTCATCATCAGATATGACTTAAATAATTTACAACAACCACAACAAAGTATGTAGGGAGTTGACTTCAGGAAACTTGATTAATACTCTGTCTCTGACTTGCGGTACCTTTGTGAACCTGGCCAAATTACTTAGCCTCTTACTTTCCCTAGGTAATACTGAAGGCTGGAAGTTGCTGAGTTGGCACAATCAGCAGCCATAGAGGCAATTCCCTCATTAGGTATTCCAGCTCTCAGAGAAATTATAGCTTCCACCTCACACACAAAAGAAAACTTCCTACTAACTTTACCCTAGTTTTTATTATGCTCATTTTTAGATGATGAAGCCAGGGCTCAGAATTATCACATGATCTATGCAAAATCACACAGCTAGTATCACATATACAAAGTGAACCCAATTCTTCTGTATTTAAAGTCGAATGCTTAATTCTTTGCATAATACAAGATGTAGTATGAAATCATTTGTCACAGCTACAGGTTCCATGACCTGCTTGAAATAGCAACAAGAATTTTGTATGTGATCTGTGGTGATCATCTCAACAACTTTATGAAAACAAAGAAGGAAAGAATGAAAGCATTTCTATAGAATAAATGAGGCAAGGCTGTGTTATAACTATGTATCTTAAAATAACTTCATGACTTTTCTGGTGACATGACTCCATTTTAAAGTATTTAGTTGAGGTCCCATTTCAGGGCGAGAAAGGACTTAGATGGATAGGTAACCCACATCTCTCAAGAATCTGACAGGAGTACTACTCCACCTTTCCTCACCTGTATTCTTTGGACTTGTTGAGTTTTTCTTTTTAATTTTCATGGCCAAGAAATGCTTAGATCCGTGACTCTTCCTGGAATCTGATCTATATGTAATTAAGAGAATCCTTTCCTACTTAATGTTAGTACGACCCTTTGTAGGAATAAGTCACTTTCTCTAGTGACGTATGTATTTGAGCTTACCTGCCTTTGAGTTGCTTCAACAAATTTGCGTGAACTGGTGCTTCCTTTTTTTGAGGATGCCATCTCTAAGGTATTGTCTTAATAATCCTCAGCTTGGGCTGCCTCACTATATAGAATCCTAGGATGCCTGAACTGTTTTTCCTTTTATTCTGAAGCCCAAATAGCACCTAGGACAGCACCAGGTACCACTTTTGGCCCCTTTTTTCAGATGATATGAATGCCATAGAGCATTTGGTAAACCAATGACTTTTTAGGATACTAGTTATCATTAAGATTGCTTTGGCAGTAAAAATACATCCTGTTGCTTTTAGTGGTATCCAAATTCAGCTTTGGAAAGCCAGATATTTCTTGTACCCATTGTGTTTGGAACTGATTCATTTAAGCACTGGAGAAAAGTATAACTGTGTGCTTTTAGTACATGAAAATATTATGCAGACACAGTGACAGATGTAGTTATTATATAATTATATTGAAAATATTAATATATTTTTGTAGATGGCAAAGCAATGACAAAAATGTTGAGTATTTTATGAGAGAAAAATAAAGCACAAATAAAGTGTTAGAAAGAGAAATTTTTAATGTGTGTATAAACTCTGGCTTCAGTCTAACTTTTCCAGACTAATTACATATTTTTCCCTACCCTTTACACCTTTATGTTCCAACACAATTTGACTTTTTAGATACCCAGCTACCTGGCAAAGTAGATCAATCAATAAATAAATCAAGAAATATTTACTAAGTACTTATTATTACTAGGTCCTGTGATTGAGTGTTGAACTTGGAGATAGGGAGAACTGAGTTCAAATCCCGCCTCAGATATTTACATTTGTTTAAACCTGGAAAGTCACTTATCTTTTCCCCAGATTAATTTTCCGCAATTCTGAAATGAGGATCAATGGTAGTACCCAGCTTACAACAATGTTTCAAGAATCAAGTTAGATTATCATACTTTCACATACACACATATATATATATGCATGCATGTATTTATATAACGTGCTTTTCACATTTTAAATCACTACATAAATGCAAGCTATTATAACTGAAAGAGATCATGGCAGAGTGGGTATGGTGGTTTCCCCAAAGCCAAGAATACTGTGTTTAATTTCTGCCCTTGATATATATTCACTGTGTGACTATGGCCAAGTCATTTAACTTCCCATTACTCAGAGGAGTCAAATACAATCCATTGGTAGCAACACTTCCTAGTGCTAGAGCAGTAGTAATCAGGAAATATTCAGCAAAATAAATAAAAATTTAATAAAACATTACATTGTAAAACAAATCACTATGCCACCTTTAATTATGGTTAGTGACTTCTTTTGTTTTTCCTTTTCCTTTTTTTTTTTTTTTTTTTAGGTTTTTGTAAGGCAAATGTGGTTAAGTGGTTTGCCCAAGGCCACACAGCTAGGTAATTATTAAGTGTCTGAGGTCGGATTTGAACTCAGGTCCTCCTGACTCCAGGGCTGGTGCTCTATCCACTGTGCCACCTAGCCACCCCTAGTGACCTCTTTTCTATTTGAGTTTGACAAGCTCTAGACAGTTGTCTTAAGAGGGAAATCCTTTCCCCTATGATTTCATATCATTGGAAATTAACTTTATGTATATTTATAGTATCCCCTCAAAAAAAAATGTAGTTTCCCTGAAGGCAAGGGCTATTTTATTTTTTGTTCTTGTATCCATTTCTAGTGATTAGGAGAGTTGGGCTCATGGCCCTTAATAAATGCTTGATGCATGAATTCATTTAGTTGTTGCTTTGAGCACACAAGATAACTGTCACCTAAATCCATTGGGATTTCTCAGTTGTATAATTTAAAAAATGCCTTTGGTAAGTGCAATTTAGGATTGGATGAGAATCTTTGTTATCTAAAATAACCCTCTGCTTAACTGGATTAAAAAGTTAATAATTTTCATTTTCTCTCTGGAATTCTAAGCTTGATGTGGCAGTAGTAGAAATGATATTCATCCTAATAATACTTAGTAATTATGCAACACTTTATCAAGGAAGGGAAAAATGCTTTTTAGCTTTTAAGGCCAAGCTTCTCTCTCATGTTTCCCAGCTCTGGCTAGTAGTCTTCATTCCATGCTAACTTCCACCCCACCCCCCCGCCCCTCATGAAAGATTGGAGAATGGCTAACTTAAATGTATTAGCCATTAAGATGCTTAACATTTATTATCAAAGACCTTCATGAAGATATAGAGGGAGTTTCATTTCAATTTTATATGTAGTGAAAATCTGAGTGAAAAGATGGACAGGATGACATAATCAGATGCACATATGTAATGATAGAATTTTTATGGGAAAAAATATAAAGTCGTATATCTGGCTTTAAAAGATAAACTGAATCTGTTTAAGATATTGAAGACATAGCTGAACAATGTCTGTGTGAAAAAGACCTGGGAGTTTTAATGGACAACTTGATCAGCATGAGTTAACAGTGTGGTGTTGCAATGTGAAAAAAATAAAAGTTAAAATAAAACAAACAAACAAAAATTTGTGCAAAACAGTCAATATCTAAGGACCTTATTACCATGGATATCAAGCTGGAAGGAACATCAGAAAATCAGTTCAATTTGAATCTAGGCCTCTTATTACTGATCTTGTATTCTTTTGCATGATTTCATGCTTCCTCCCAGCAAGTGTGGTATAAGTTCCATTGTCCTCATAGGACTTAGGGAATAGATTTAGAATTGCAATCTGAATTCATGTTGGGACTTTCCACACAGATACTCATAGGGTCATAGATTTAGACCTCAGGGAAAATTTAGAAATCATTTAGTCTAAATCTCTCCCTATTTATGAATAAGGGAACCCAGGTATAAATAGCAAAAGTGACTTGTCCAAGGTCATACAGTAGGTAAGCATGAGAGGCAGGATTTGAACCCACATCCTGAGACTAGAGAACCTATATACTTTGCACTTTACCACTCTGTCTTTCAATAGTGAATGATAATAAGTTAGCCTTCTTAAGGAACTGATTCTCATTTACCCAGGCATTCTAGAAGCAATAATGTTTCTTCTGGGGGGGGGGGGGCGGAGATTACTAATGTAGGAAATCTAATTCTAATGGCCAAGCAGTAAAAAGATTTTTCCCTTAAAATTTTCAAATTTATTATCTATTCATTTTTAACATTCTTTTCTTTTAAAATTTTAAATTCCAAGTTCTCTCCATCAGCTCAGACGGCATGAGAAAATTTACCATATACACATGAATCATGCAAAATATATAGTTTTTTTTTTTGGTTTGTTTTTACAAGGCAATGGGGTCAGGTGACTTGCCCAAGGTCTCAAAGCTAAGCAAGTATTAAGTGTCTGAGGCCGGATCTGTGCTGCTTAGCTACCCCAATTACAACTCATAGTTTTATCAGTTTTCTATTTGGAATTAAATAGCATTTTTTCATTCTAAGTCCTTTGAAATTGTTTTGGATCATTGTATTGATCAGAGTAGCTAAGGCTGAAAGAGATTTTTGGAAGGACTTTTGGTATCCCTCTTAGACACATAATGTTTTTATTGACTGCACATTCAGTTTAGTCATTTTACAGTTGTGTGTCTGACTCTAAATGACCCAATTTGGGGTTTTCTTGGTATAGCTATTCGAGTGGTTTGCCATTTCTTTGTCCAGCTCATTTTATAGATGAGGAACTGAGACAGTTAAATGATTTGCCCAGGGTCACATGACTAGAAAGTGTCTGAGACCAGATTTGAACTCATGAAGATTCCTGTCTCCAGTCCCAGCACTCTCCATTGAGCCATGCGCAGAAGGATGCCTTAATAAAAACTCATATCTAATTGCTAATGGTGATGCTATGCTCTGAAAAGTTTTTGCCTTTGTGATTCACCTCTGGCAGGCTCCCTTAAGCTGGGAAAGTTTTGAGCCAAGTCATCCAGCTTTAGTTAAGTGGAGGGGCTCTGCACCACATCAACATGAGCATGATGAATATTTCCTCTAAGCCCCTCTTGAAGATATCCTCATAGAAGAGATGAAGCTGCATTGATGGAGGATGTAACCATACTGTTAGTTGTAGATCTAGCTGAAAGGACACAGAAAGTCTCTTATCCAACCTCATCATTGTACAGTGAAGGAAATTGAGTCTGGCAAAGTTTAAACTTCTCCAAGGTCACTCAGGATGTAAGTCTTCCTACTACATCCAATATTGCTTATTGTCTTAGATCACTGATTGCAAATAGCAGAGAAAGATTGAAATTCAAGTCATTTGGATCCAAAATTAATGTTCTTTCCAATGTCTCACTCTGTTCTTCCTATCAGTGACCCCTCCGGTTCATCATAAGACTTATACTTAAATCCTTGCCAGCTCATGAGGACCTGCCAAACTATGTTCTTTCCTGGCATAACTTTTTAAAAATAAAACTTTGAAGGTCTGAATATCTGTCTATTTTTCCTCAGAGCAATGGTTATTCTTTATTTGCTGGTACAACTGCAAAGACCAATATAAATGCTTTTAGCATTGAGTCTCCACAAGACTAATCAAGATAGCAGGATATATTTTTTTTCCCACACCATTGATGAGTTTTAGATTGTTTAGTCCTTGCTGACACGTTCTAGAGGTAAAATAAACAGTGACATGAACATGAACATTAGAAATGGAAGGCCCACAATGAGTGTATCCAAGAAAAGGTTAAATCCTTCTTAAAAATTGGCCATTAAAAGAAAATTAAAAATTTAAAAACTCTGGAGGTGAATTATTATTTTTGTTTCAAGTGACAGTGTCTCAGTCTCTATTTCCTCCAGAATGCTGAGACTAAAATAATTTTCTTTTACATAATTTGTTCTCATTCTTCCCATAATGTCTAGAATAAAGTTCCTTCTGTCATCCTTCTGTCATAATCGACATTAAGTCGTGAATTAAAATCCAGAAATTAAATCAGTATTGAAATTCATATTTTGATTCTTTCCCCCTGTATCTGATAGTATGTGATACTTCTTTATTGCCATTTTAACTGATTTATAACACCAGGAGAATTTTCCCTTATATTTATTTGTGATATACTAAAAGGCAAGGTACTGTAGATAGAATGCTAGTCTCAGAGTCTAGAATTCTTGAGTTCTACTCCTTTCTCTGCCAGTGATCCTGAGTACTCTCCTAAATTCTCAGAGAGCCATAGTAAATCTTGAAAACTTAAGTTACAATGACAGTACAAGATGTTTTGTCACTGGGAGTTCTCATCATCAGTGGAATCTCTGATCCACAATTTGGTCCATAGTCATGGTAAGACAATACATTTATGCCATTCAAGATCTTATGCCTGTATATTTCTTGATCTTTCAACATATGGCTGTTTAAATGAACCTTGAAATAACTTTCATCATGGGCATATATGTAATCTGTAGTATGATGTTCAGATTTTTACCAGTATTTTCTTGGTCGTAATGGTTTGGAAGGACTGCAAATCTCACAGCAATATATTTTTCAGTTCTATTTCTTGTGTATTGAAGACTCACTGGTATACTCACCCGGTATAACATATTTTGTATAGTCATTGTATTTTTTTCTCTCCCCCCATTTCTACTTTCTTCATTTTTATTTCACCAGAGAGGTATTCTCTTGATTTTGGGGTATTAGAGAAATCTGACAGCATTCTTTGAATCTTTTCAATTCCCAACCTATCCGCTACTCATTTGTCAAAGCAGTCTTCCTTAAATACAAATCTGTCCTTGCCACTATTCTAATCAATAATATCCAGTGACTATTATTATTAGCAGACTCAGTGAATAACTGATTAGTTCATTGGGATAGAATATTGGCCCTGGACTCAGGAATATTTGAGTTCAAATAGCCTTGTGACCCTGAACAAGTCATTTAGCCTCCATTTGCCTCAGTTTCCTTCTCCGTAAAACTGCAGTAATAATCACCCATAATACACCAAGGTGTATATATAATATAATACCAAGGTGTATTATGAGGATAAAATGAAATCATATGTATAAGATGCTTTCTAAATCTAAGCATGTTATTTTAATGCTACTGCTGAGGATAATGCTGAAGATAAATACATCTAAGATAAACAATTTGACATTTTACAACTTTTACACTTTAACTCTATTCTACCTTTCATGAATTCTATGGTTTATCCAAATTGACTTTTTTACTCTTGTCCACAACTGACATATCATCTTCTGTCTCCATGCCTCTGCCCTGGTCACCCCCCCTCTTCGAGTCTGTTCCTTTAAAATCCCCAGTTTCCACGAAAATATTTCTTAAGCATCACTTTGAATGTGGTTATTCCTAATACCTCTAGCTAATGTCTTCCTCCCCAAATCATCTTGTCTTTATTTTGCATATACTTTCATCTCCCTCCCTCACCCTGCTCTCCCACCATAAAAGGTGAGTTCTTCCATTTCATGATTGTCTTTGAATTTCTAGTGCCTGTGTCTGGCACAGGGTTGATGCTTGACTGATTGATAGGAGATCCTTGTTGATTGATTTGTAAGAGTTCTGTGTTCTGTGTAACCTATAGTACATAAGGATTTCATGTATTTGTGTATAATTCCATAAATCACTACTTGGAGCCATCTCTTTACATCCTTATTATACTGAACTGATGATTGAAGTGGTTTCCAGAGTCATGATCTGATCCTTCTCCAGTTTAGAAAATGCCAGTCCCCTAATGTGTCATGACCCTTTCTACCGTTCCTGTATTAGGTGAGATTATTAGTCCCTGGAAAGACTGTTTTATCTCTTAGCTGCCTGTAGCCCTTGCTCCAAATGTGAACATGGTGGCCATTATGTAGATGTTTCTCCCTGATGTCAGTGATATTCATACTAATGACTGAATTAATGCTTGAGTGCAAAGGTTTCATCCTGGCCTTGCTAGAAGATCAGTTGTATCTGACAATGCTGTTTGGCAGTTTGTCAGTTCTGTATTTCTTTTAAATTTTAATTATAACCTATCAAGTCTTAGGCGATTACTCCTAGGTTAGACTCTGATGAATGTCATTGCAGGGTGTTTTAATTTAATGGATCCCAAATAACATCTGTTTCTAATGTTTTAAAAGCCAATTTATATGGAAATTCATTTAGCACAAAGTCAATACATACAGACTTGTAACTCTTGTATTCTGCATAGAAAAAAATCAAAACTCAAAGTCAAACTATTAAAAGATGGTATGCAGTCAATTAACTTAGTGTTATTCAAAATGTGGTTTCATCAAGTCTATTGTCCCTTCCTCAAATGCCACAACCAATTATAAGGCATTCAGAATGTTTTAATACTCTGGAGAAATTCATCTGATAGAGAGAACTGTGGAAAAATAGATAGGATTAGTCCATTGCAAATGAAGTTTACTTTAGAGTACCAGTACCCATTGCTTTATGCTCTTAAACCTGCCTTCCTTGGCACCCAATATCTTTCAGAATGAATGCTTTTGAAATCTGCAGCCTTGTTTTATGCCATCTCCTCTGCCCCCAAGATGCTAATGACTTAGTAGATGATTCCCAACATCATGATCTGATGATAATTCTCAAAGCCTTCTTGGTCTCGAGGCAACCGAAGCCACCTCCTTCTTAGTTTTCTAATCATGTGCTGCCAAGGAAAGGATATTATACTTGGAGAAGCCCTGGGTTTGAATCTTCCTCTTACATTGAATGCATCAGAGACATGTAACTCTTGTACTTTGTATAGAAAAAAAGAGAAATTCAAAACTCAAACTGTTAAAATAATGTGACAGTCAATTATCAGAGTATTAAAGTATGGTTTCATCACTTGTGTGATATTGAAGAAGTCATCTTCAACCTCATTTTCATTTTCTCATGTGTTAGACACAACTATATCTCTATAGTTCTAAGCCTGTTACCTTAATCTATTTTAATACTGGAAACAAAAAACAATGGAATAATGTCATGGATAGACTAATGGACAAAAATGATTTTCAGATCTCGATCTTTTTTATTTTTTTGTACCCTTAAAATAAAATCTATTAGACTTTTATGTGAGATGTGATGGGATGAGAAGATTACTTGGAAACTCAAATCAGCAACTATTTATCAAACACCTTTTATAATTACAATGATGAAAAAAATACCTTATAATTCTGTTGCTACCTTCAAAGAGCTTACAGTAGGTTGGACAGAGTGGAGTTGGGAAGAGATGTTTACAAAGTAAGTATGAAAATCTTAACAATATATATCCCTCCATCTGTTAATACTTCTGCTGAAGCCCTGGTAACACTTACTAACTGGAAGGTTTTAAAATCTGTTCTGTTCACTGCCTGATGTCTTAGGGACTGCTTACTGCATTTATGCGGATGGCAAATTGGGAAGTAGGGAAACTTTCTTTGGTTTGGCATCGTCTATGTTAGGTGTTTGTTGAGGCAATATTTACTACATTGTGTGTCATATTATCCAAGGTGCTATTAAGTAAACATGAAAAGCATTTTTGCCTTATAGCACTTCAAAGACTATTTGGGAGTCAAGAAACATACACACATGGAACATTTAAATAGCAAGGAAAAATGACCAAATGAGACAACTGGGTAGAAATAGCTGTAGGAAATCAAAATGGGGAGCTCACACGGCTTGGAGCGATCAAGAAAAATCAGTGGTGGGACTCTAGCTAAGTCATAAAGGACACAGACAATTACAGTGAAGGGGAGAGGAGAGAGTTCCCCCCACCCCAGCGATGATAGTCTTTCTTTGTCAGTTTGTCAGTTCTGTATTTCTTTTAAATTTTAATTATAACCTATCAGGTCTTAGGCATTTATTCCTAGGTTAGACTCTGGCTCATCCAGCAAATAGCATTAGAACTAAGGGAATGATATAACTGCATTTTTTCCCACTTAAAATGTATTTTATTTTTAATTCTATTTTAAAAAATAATTTTGTTTTTTAGCCGAGCTATCAAGACTAATCAGGATCTTCTCCCAGAAACGCCATGGACTCACATATTCTACAATGATTTTTGGGGAACTCTTCTTACCCACAGTGGCAGCCACAAGTCTTATAGACCACTCTGTACTCTTTCTTTTCGTTTTAATCATGCCATTGGAGGCTTGAACCCTTGGAGCTACCATCTTGTCAATGTTCTGCTTCATGCGGCAGTCACTGGTCTCTTCACAAGCTTCTCCAAGATACTCCTTGGCAATGGACACTGGACCTTCGTGGCCGGTCTAATGTTTGCTTCCCACCCAATTCACACCGAAGCCGTGGCGGGCATCGTAGGAAGGGCCGACGTGGGAGCCAGCTTCTTCTTCCTGCTCTCTTTGCTGTGTTACGTGAAGCACTGCTCCACCAGAGGCTATTCCTTGAGTACCTGGGGCTGGTTCCTAGGGACGGGACTCTGTGCAGGTTGCAGTATGTTGTGGAAGGAACAAGGTGTGACGGTGCTGGCCGTGTCAGCGGTCTACGATGTCTTTGTCTTTCACAGACTGAAAATGGACCAGATCATACCTTCTATGTACAAAGTAAGTGAGTGTTAGCTCTTGGGTCATTGGCTTCCTGAGGGATAGAATTGATCGGTCATCTATATATTTAAGAAATTGGGTATATTTGCAGCTCTTCAAAGAGGATATAGAATGAATGACTAAAGAATTCTCTTTTCTATCATGAGAAAATGAAAGAATCATCCCAGACCTTTCAACATGAGGCTGGATTTCATTTACTAATTGCTTTAATCTTTCTGTGCTGAACTCAGTTTTATTCAGTCATTGCTTCACTTAGATCTCATTGTAAAAGTGACCTTTGTTTATATTCATTCTGTGAAGAATATGTGTGTGTGTGTGTGTGTGTGTGTGTGTGTGTATACATACTTCTTAAAATGCTAAATAAATTTGGAATGAGTCTGGATAGCATTTATGATTTTTCTTATGTCTCCATTTGAAGGCATCATTTAATATTTGATGGAGTCTGGGCTTATGTTCAAAAGGATGTGAGTTCAGATGCCAAATTTAGTGACTGTGTGAGTCCAGGACAGTCATTTAACCTCTGTGTTTTTCAGATAACTTTCTACTGATCTACTAAGTCACAGACAATTTGTATTTTGCATTGATGAAGGAACTTTACACATTGTGAGTCCCTCATAATGAAAAGTCTCATTGTCATTTCCCTCTTTCTCTGTTTTCTTCTAATGTCATTAAAAAATTCCAACAAAGGGACCTATCATGAATGTGTGTTACAAACACTTGTACAACAACTGGTCAGGGAGAGCTAAGAGTAAAACTCCACTCTTCCTGCTCTGGTCTTGGAATCAGGGGGATGGGAGTTCAAATCCATCCTCAGATACTTGACTCTTGCTACTTGTGTGATCTTGGGCAAGTTACTTAAATCCTGATTATCTGGCATCCAGGACCATCTCCAGTTGCCCTGATTTATATCTGGCCACTGGACCCAGGTAGCACTGGAGGAGAAAGTGAGGCTGGTTACTTAGCCTAGCACCCTCCTCACTCAAAGCCAATTCACATGCTTGTCATGGAAGCACCTTCCTAATGTTGTGGTCTTCTTCTAAAATGAAGGACAACCATTAGAACAAGTAAGTGATACAGTGGAGCTTTGGGTATGGATCGCTCCTTTTGTATGTTATCTATCCTTGGAGATTATAAACTCCTTGAGGGAAGAGAATATCTTCCTTTTCCATTAATTGTATCTCTAGTATTTAGTTTTTTGCCTAATAAATGTTCAGATTAGAACTCTGAATGGTGCCATGGTGAATGTTATGTGGTTGTTCAGTCCTGATGGCAGTGGTGCTCATATTAATATTTCAAGCATTGCTTTGATTTAAAGGCCAGCACTTTTTCAAATAGCATTTCATATATGATCCTGTTTGATTTGATCTTCACAACAACCCTATGAAAAAATTTACATTCTACACATTAGGAAGCAAGCTTGAGATGAATAAGATTTTCCCAAAAGTAACACAGTTAGCAAATATCCAGGGTAAAACTCCAGTTCCAGTTTTCCTGAATCCAGATTTGGAAGAGGGGCAAGATGGCATCCATTGGCCAGGGTTCTGGTCTTATAGTCATGAAAATGTTCTAGTCTGCCCCCTGACATCTTCTATCTCTGGGATCCTAGATGAATCAATTAAATTGAAAATTGAGACCAACTGTGTAGGATCCTAAGTTGTAGGTGTGTTGCTCTTTGTCTTTGTTGATAAAGATACTAACTTTGGATCATACAAAAAGATGATTTTCCTTTTTCTAGGGTATGATCTCAGAATGGCAAGTCACAATTGGAAGTACCTGTGCTAGCTTGTCCATTAACTGAAATTAATCAATCTTTTCCTTTCCATGTTTGCTCAAATACAGTACTGTTTTAGAAGTCTTGGGAGCCTTTGGCTACTATGCTAATTCTTTCATATACTTATTGAATAATTTGCTTATAAAGTTAGAGGAGAATTTGGCCAAGGACCCAAATCAGAATAAATTCACCTTTTTTTTTTCCTGAATTTCAATTCAATGTGACGTTTGGCAGATATTTCCAAACCCCAGTCATGTTTTAGGTAAACTCATTCCACCTTTCTTCCAACCCTCCATGGAGATTAGAATAGGGAATTATGGTTCTGGAAAAATGCCTTGAGAAAGCTGCCAATCGATTGGTGTTGAGGAAGCTGACATTCTTTTCTGCCCAAATTTTGAGGTTCACTTAAAAATGAAATGGAAAAAAATCAAAAGGAAGGAAAGGAATTGGAGGTGAGGAAACCTGATGAGTGTTTAATGCTTTAAAAAAATCAAAATTGCTGATTTTTCCACTTAGGTATAATAATCATTAAATGTTTTTGATCGGTGAGGAAGCATTACTTTTGTAGTTGAAACTCAAATAACAAATATTGAATGAAGTTATTTTGGTGATTTCGATGAAATGCTGAAGCTTTATAAGAAAACTCTGGCTGAATTACAAGGTCTATAAACAATATGTCTTTTGCAATTCCAGATCTTAATTTTAAATCATTCTTATGAATAGAATCTGGGGCAGATTTATTTACTTTCTTCCAACTAATATCAACAAGAAACCAAACAGCCATTATATGTGCAGGACCCTTTGCCTGGTTATGGTGATGGAAAAAAGTCCTAAGATGGTTTCATTGCATATGCTCCCTGGGAACTTTAAATCTAATTGAAGAGACAAGGTCAAGGGAGGGAAATAAATCAATATCCAAAATAATATATGATAGTCAAAGCTGCCAAATGAGTGGCAGGAGGAGCCCCAACATTAGGATATAGTTCAACAAGGGGGAATTGGTTCTGCTAAATTTTTAGTTTTAACAGTTAGTAACTTAGAAAATGAATCTATTAATGCTACATTTAGCTTTGCAATTTTTTAGTCTGCCTAAAAGAGATTTTCCAGCTATGGCGAAACTTTTCTTTAGAGATAATAGTGATTCTAAGGATAATGATGATGATGAAGATGAGGATGATGACGATAATAAAAATGATTATAATAATGTTTTTTATTAAAGATAATAATGACAAAATTTCTATAGTATTTCAAGGCATACAATATGTTTTAAATGTTTTACATCATTGATTCTCACTAACAATTCTGTGAGGTAGTTACTATTTTTATTTCCATTTTACAGATGAGGAAATGGTTTGCGAGTGTTTAAGTGAATTGATCAGAGTAATGATAGAATTCAAACATAAGCTTTCCATTCTCCTAAGCATAACTATCTATCCCCTGGGGAGACCACCTAGTTGGCTAAAAATGGATTTCATGGCTCCTTTTCATATGTCACAAAGCACAAACAATGAAGGAGCAGCTAATTGTAGTTTAGTGAATAGAACACTTATCTGGACACTGGAAATTTGAATACCAATCTCAGCTTCCTACTGACTATCTGTGAGAATTTAAGTTTTCAGATTCTTACCTGCCTTGTGTGCATAATAAATTAAATTGAACTAGCTGATTAAAAAAATCACTTGTATATATATATATATATATATATATATGTATATGTATAATTTACTTTGCATATTAAGTTAAACAAGACTAAAAAATACCATTTTATATATATATATGTATATGTATAGTTTATTTTTTATTGCTTACAGATATGTATTGGTATAGTTGTGTAGAATTCCCTTTAATTTGCATATTAAGTTGAACTAGATGATTAAAAATAACACTAATATATCCATTTATCAATATCGATATGAATATTGATGTCGATGTAGAGATAGAGATAGAGATAGAGATGTAGTTTAATTTTGGTTTTTACAGATATGGATGGGTATACCTTATACTGGAATAACTGTACAGGATTCTGTTTAAGTTGCATATTAAATTATACTAGATGATTAAAAACCAGCACATAGATAGATAGATAAATAGATAGATAGATAAATAGAGATATATGTAGTTTACTTTGTGTTGCTTAAAGATATGGATGGGTATACCAGAATAGCAGTATGCTATGGAATATGTAAGATTTTGTTTAAGTTGCATATTAAGTTGCACTAGATGATTAAAAAATGGCATTGATATATGTGCATATATATAATATGTATAAAGTTATCTACATATATATGTAGTTTACTATTTGTTGTTACGTATTTGGATGGGTATACTGGAATAACTGTGCAGGATTCTGTTTAAGTTAATAACATATTAAGTTGAACTAGATGATTAAAACTAGATGATTAAAAACAGTACTAATATATAGATACATATTTACATAGATATGTATTTTGCTTTTTGTTGCTTATAGATATGGATGGGTATAATGGAATAGCAGTGCAGAATTTTGCTGCACATTCAGTCATGAAGGCAATTTTTCCATAACTTAATCATACGATCCATCCCAGGACTTACATGGAAATGAAATTTAAAAATCTGTTTCTTTTAAACCAAACAGGATTGCAGAAATCTACCTTTGAATTCAGGCATGAACAGCCATCACCTCTGTTACACATCCAGCAGTCCTTGAATTTTGCTTGAGGACTTTCAAAAGGGAGGGTCAGAAGGGGGCATTGTGTCTCCTGGGGTAGCCTATTCTGTTGCTAGATATTTTTTCATTCATCTGGCAAGCATTTATTAGATACCTATTACTTGCCAGACATTTTATTAAAACTAGGTGATACAAAGACAAAATGAAACAGTTCCTGCACTCAAGAAACTTGCATTCTATTAAAATCATAATTGAAAGTCTTTCTTTGCCTTAAGATCACATGTGCCTCTGCATCTGCCCATTTCTGCTTTCAGGGCAGTCAGTCAACAATTATTTATTAGCTGTTTATTATGTACCCCTGTGCTAAGCAATGAAGAGGCGATACAAAGAGAAAGACAACCCTTCCCTCAAGGACATTATATTCTAATGTGGGAAGATATCACCTAAAAGAGAACTGAGCATCAGAAGCTGTTGGGGAAAGAGGTCCCTGAGTAGGAGGGCATGGTGGTTTAGTCCAGAGAATGAAGGATGGCTGTTCTAGTCCCCCCCGCCCCCAAATACAAGCTTTTGGAAGAACTCAACAATGAGAGAAAGCAGTGAACAGCAAAATCTAATTCCTATTCCACACAATCATCCTTTAAAAACTGAAAGATAGTTTTAAAATTTCCACTCTGGGTAAACATCCCCATTTCTTTTAATCCTTTCATGAATTCAAAGATTGATTCATGCTTTCTGCCTTTTTCTGTATATTCTGCAGCTTTTCAATGTCTTTCCTAAAATCTGGGGCATAAAGGTGAATACTTCTGATCTGAATAGAAAAGAGCATAGTAGGATTATCACTTCTTTAGCTTCTGACATGCCTCTTTTAATGTAACCTGAAATCAAATTAGCTTTTTGGGGTGATATTATATAGCCAACTAATATTGAGCCTGTGGTCTAGATTCCCCCCTTTCATCTTTTTTGGAAAAAATATTGTGTGGTCAGACCTTCTCCATCTTGTACCAGAAAAACTGATTTAAAAGTTAATTTAACCAATTTTTCTTTTTTCATTTTTTGGGGGGTTGGGGGAAGGAGAAGGAACTGTGATTTCATCAGAATAAAGAGCGTCCAGGGAGGAACTATTATTTTCCTTAATATTGGAGAGTTTTCTCAGCTATTGAGATAATAGCTTGTATGGGAGCATGCTCTCTGTCGTCATGGATCAGAGGCAGGACCTGAAACCCAGGTGTCTGTACTCTGAATCTGACTTTCTAGTTACTATGTTATGCTATTTCTCAGATCATTTCCAAGCTGTTCTTTATTTCACCTGCTTTAAAACCACTGTTTTCAGAAATTTCTGACTTTATCCCTTCTCTTTCCTTCCTAAGCTGATTTTCTATCTGCTTATTCATCTCAGTCCCTCTCCTCTGAAACTTCCACATTTCTGATTGCAGGGATTTCCTGTTGAAACTACTCCACATTTCCAATTAGAGAGAATTTCCAAATCCTATTAAATTTGTAGGGCCCAGAGAGATTTAAGAGCAATGTTAAAAGAGGAAATGAGGAGAGAGCTTTTTCCAGTCCTTCAATGATCAGCTCTATGTAGAAAACTCTAGCTCTCTCTATTCAGCTCAGATCTCCAGTTCTGCATCACAACCTTTGGGGCATCTCAAACTCAGCATGTAGATTTTTTTTCACCCAAATCTTTCCCTCTTCTGAACTTCTCTATTGCTATCTTATTATCTATTAACACCATTGTTCCAGTCACTCAGGTTCACAAACTTGGTATCATCCTCAGTTCCTTACTAGAACTCACTGTACATACATGCATACATATATACATAAATGCTTTCACAAACATATGTCTGTCTGTTTATCTATCATTCATCTATCATCTATCTATCTATCTATCTATCTATCTATCTATCTATCTCTCCATCTATCCATCCATCTAATCTTTATTTCTATTTACCATCTATCTATCATCTGTCTTTCTGTCTATGTATCTATGTATCTATGTATCTATCTATCTATCTATCTATAATCTGTCTGTCTTTCTATCCAAACATCCATCCATCCCTCCATCTATCCATCCATCTATCTATCTATCTATCTATCTATCTATATTTCAGGTTCACAAACTTCATACCATCCTCACTTCCTTACTTAATCTCACTATACTCTCCAAATACATATACATGTATATACATATATACATGTGTGTTTATATGTCTATTCACACATGTATATAATCATCTTTCTCAACACTTTGTCTCTCTCACTGTTTTATAACACCGTGTGTATATACCTAAGCTAGCTAGATATAGTTGTATATATCTATATATTGTACCCATATAGCTTTATTTACTTTTCTCAATCCACGTAGCTATTTCTTTGGATTCTTATCACCTCATGCTTTGACTTTTTCATTAGTCTGTTTGTGGGTCTCTCTGACTCAGATCTTTCCTCAATGCAGTCAGTTTTCTACTCAGCTGCCATAATATTTTTTCCCAAAGTGTAGATCTGACCATTGTCACTGTTTATTCATTTTTTAGTAGTTGTCTAACTTTTGTCTCATTTGGAGTTTTCTTGAAAAAAATGCTGGAGTGATTTGCCATTTCTTTCTTCAGGTAATTTTACATATGAGAAAACTGAGGTAAAAAAGAGTCGAGTGACTTGTTCAGGGTCATTCAGCTAGTGTCTAAAGCTGATTTGAACTCATGTTCCTGACTCTAGGTCAAAGATGCCACCTGCTGGCCCTCATACAATTAAGTGTCTGAAGGGTTCCATAGCTATGTAGAATATGAAAGTTGGAAGGACTTCAGATCCAGAACTTTATTCTCAAACAAGGTACTCATGGTGAGTTAGAGTTCCTAGTTTATATAACCCAACGATAATCAGATCCACCAAAATATTCATTCCTAGCTTCCTTTAAAGGAGTTTTGGAAATTTCACTCTTGAAAATTTTTATTTTGAAAATCTGTGTCATATCAATCCTTAGATGATAAACTTAAATGAATTCAGGATTTCAAATGGGATATAGTTGTTCCTGCCAGGGATCTACGTCCCAACCCACTTCTGCTTAACCATCCCATATGGTTCTTATCCATCCCCTATATCACAAAATCTGTATCTCACATTAGTTGTAGATTAAAAACCTGAAAATCACTAAATAAAAATGAGCTCATTTGTTATAAAATAATGTATAAAGACTCAAGAAGTTGCATAGTGAAGACATATATAACAATAAAAAAATTAAATGTATTAGAAAAGCACATGGGGAGGTATGGATGGCGGGATTATAGACTTGTGATTTCTTTGGTACTGGACAATTCTGATGAGAAAACATCTCCTATTGATGTAGAACAGCAACTATTCTGTAAGTGATATAAAAAATTTCCTGGCTAAAGGTCTTACTTAATTCCCCACTATAAATTTGTGACAGAAGTGACTAATAATAATAATAATAATAATAATAACTTAATAATAAGGTATAAACAAAGCACAATAAATAATACAACAAGCTAATACAACTAAATAATTACAAACAAATAATATAAACAATAGTAACAATAATAATATTACTTTTGAGTGTGGTTGTATATTTATTCCACCAATTTTCTTTTACTGTCAGAGTAGGATTGGGACTGAGTCTGATTTAGTTGTATCAAGCACTCTCAGAGGAGGAAGGCTGGCTGCCCTTTTTCTTGGACTTACTGCTTTATAGAGTTGCCTAGAGTACTGAGACATTAAATGATTTGCCTATAGTCACACAAGGAAAGAAATAGGGCAAAAGCTTTTATTGGTGCATCTACAATGTGTTAGACACTATGTTAAACCCAGTCAATACATATCAGAACTGATGTCAAAGATAACCAAAAAATATTTTGATTTTTCAGTAATAGTTTTCTTGAAGAACTATGAATTTTAAGTGATCAGATCATATATTATTTATTATATAATATTTTATCATATTTATTTATAGTATACTTTATAAGGGCTCAAATACCAAGAGTATCAAAAAAGGTATTAATATTTTGTGTATATATATATATATATATATATATATATATATATATATATATTTATATCCTTTTTGAAAAACTCAGAGTATTTGCTTTTGACTCTTTCCCCCCAAATATGTCTCCTTCTTTCTCTTACCTCTAGGCATTTTTTCCCCTAAGAAAAAATTAAAAAACAAGATGGGAGAACAAAAAGGATTTCAGAAAACAAAGCAAAACATTCACTCAGTCTGACAGCTTTTTTGCCTAAATTTCCTCATCTCTGAAAAGTAGAGAGGGAGATACATTTTTTCCCTTTTTTCTTTGTATTCATGCTTGATCATTATAATTGCTGTGATCACTTTTTTGTCTTTGATTGTTTTCTCTCTTTTTTTTCCCTCTCTCTATTTTACTGTTCTCATTATGCTAATTATTATCCTGCTTATTTCATTTTGCATCAATCCATGATGTATGTCTTCCCATGTTTCTTCTATTCTTCACATTCATGTGTTTTTTTTTTTTTTTTGGTGCAGCAATGTTCTATTGCATACATATGCTAAAATAGGTTTACTCATATTGAGATGGATGAACATTCAGTAGATGTATTTCTGAAATGCTATCTAAGTAAAATTCTGGATATGGAATCCTAACTTTTTCTGTAAATCCCATCATAAAGTTTTAAGTTCACTCCTGGGTTATGAGCATTTGAGAGAACAGTGTGAGCAAGAGATGGGAAAATGATCTTCTATCACACGAATATTTACCACTTTTTGGCCTGCCTTAAATTGCTTTCACTTGTTCTAGTTTTAAATGGAGAGGAAATGGGGGGGGGGGGGAAGCAAATCTTAAATGCACTTATGCCAGCCTTGCAAATAAATACTCCACTTTTATCATCCCACAAACGTTTTTACAAGTCTTCCTTGACCCCAGGAGGTACACAGGTAATAAAATAAGTGAAATCAGCATTTTTCATTATTCACCCAGCATCAATCATTGTTTGCCCAAAGGCTATTTGCAAGACCTATTTAACATCTGTTAACAGTTTTATTATGAAAACATCTTTTTTTTTCTTTATTAGCCTCATAATCACTTATTCAATTACAGGTAAAAGAGAAAATTTCAAAGCCAGTGAACAGTTTTAACATTAACTCAAGGTAGAGTTTTCAGAAAATGAAACCATCTTATTTGGAGGGCTTTTTCCAAAGGAGAGTCTTTATTTTGCTATGGTTCTGCCCAGTTGTGTTTTTCCCCACATATTCCTTTACTCAAAACTAAATTGTACAATAAACATTTTTGAGAAACTAAGTGAAGGAGGGAGGGAGGGAGAAAGAAGAAAAAGAATTATCCCTTCACCAAAAGAATCATTTTATCTAGAAATAAACCTTCTTCTTGGGCAAGTCACTTAATCCTACTGCCTTGCCTCCCCCCCCAAAAAAGAAAGAAATAGATGTGAATAATGGAAGCTGTCTATAATGAATGAAGTTTAATTTTATCTCTAGTATCACATGAGTTTTATTATATATTAGACTTCAGAGCTTGGGGGAAAAATGCATAATTCCTTTATTTGTCCCAGTCTAGGAAATTATTTTTGAAGGTCTTATTGCTTTTGATTTATCATATGTTTGAATGTCTGTGGATATGAACTTTCCTTTGTATCTGAATATAGTCTTGCTTCTTGTGTGTCAGAGAGCTCTAAATGATTGAGAGGTGTTTCTGAAATAATTCCAGTATTCAAACCACTGGAGTTAGCCACTAGGTAGTTTGTAGCGTTTATATTGTAGCCTATTTTTTGCCTCAATTCCATAGCTTCACACTGCTAATTACATAAAGGGTGGTGTATCTATGAAGTTTTGCTAATCAAAATATTTTCCATTCCATTCAAAGGCAAATCTAAGACTCCTAATAGTTTTATTGTTTTGTGTTTCCTCAGTTTGCCTTTTTTACCTTGATACTCTTCAGCTTACCAATGAGCATAGCAAGATCAACTGAGAATGATTATAGTCTTTTTGTTTGCTTTTTAAAGACTTTTTTAATTAAAATGTTGACTGACTACTAATCATGTATCAACATATTTGAGTTTTCTCCTAGTAAACTTTATGTAGCCTTTTATATTCATGACATGTGGAAATCTACATTTTGGAACCACTGCCAGTACTACTAGCTGGATAATAATGCCAATAATCCAGATCAAAAACAGTTTTCAATTCAAAAGCCAACAACTAGTAAAAATATTTCTTAACACATTCCTTTCTTTGTAGGACTTTTTTGGTATTTATCTTACATCTTCATTTTTTTTAAGTTTAAAATTGACGCACTATCAAGTTTTCTGATAGTCACAAGTTTCCAAGTCTTTTTTTAAATGTGCAATCACATTTGGTGATGTTGATTATTACATAATAATTCTGCATGTTCAAGATAAGCCATATAGAGACTTGGTAATTATTTTTAATTTATTAATCATTATTAGTACCTTTTGCTTTTCTTTGACATTAATTTCCCATAACTCCTTTCCAATTAACAAAGAGTAATAATTAAGCAAAATTGGCTAAGAATGCCACCATGTTTGATAATCTGTGCTAATTAAATCTCCCAATGAATTTTTGTCTACTATTTTAAAAAAATTCTTTAGGCTTGGTGTTTTGAACCTGAGTACTTAAACACAATTTTATCCATATTGTCATATATGTAAGAAAAGAATTTTATTAAAATAACAAGAAAATGTTTACTCACTGTCTGTGGTTGATTAAACAAAGAAATTCAGTTTGAAGCATGATTTAAAGGAATGAACATTCCTAGATACAAGTATTTTTACTAGAGTTAAATTCTCATCACTCATTATGCCAACTTTGATGTTTAATTAACTGCTTGCCTAAGGTCCTTTAGCCAGGATTTATCACTTTTACCTCTTCTGGAAGTCTCTTTAAACCTAAGAATCCCTTAATTATTTGTCTAAATATTACCTTTTTTGAAGGACAGAGGAATAGATTGCCTTTTACTGGATGACTCAAATTAACTCCCCAGAGTCCTAGGATCAGAAATTTTGTTTCTTTTACATGGCAACTTCCATTTCTTGCCTTATATTTCATATTCTATAGACAATTTAAAAAAATATATGATTTATAAAATCTTAAATGTGAGACTCTTTCTCACTTTATAGTTAAAGAAATAATCTCTTGTTTTATTTGGGCAACTTTTTTTCTTTCTAATGTTGTAAGTATAATATGAAGATATGAAATGAAGTAATATTAAATTTCTAACTGCTAACTGCATAATTCTAGACTTCTAGTTACTAGAGGTCCAGAGAAAATGTCAAAAGAATTGTCAAAGTACCTCTGAGAAAATGGAGCATTAAATGAAAAGTATTGTTGCGATGGTCTGCAATACTATGTGAATATTGTGTTATTTCTGAATTCCTCATAGTTCCAAGGATTTAAATCTGTTGAGTTTACTCCATTTCAGTGGTAACCAGGAAAAGACTAATACTGATCTGTAGCTAGGAAAAATGTGTGTAGCTTCCTTTTGGGAAAAGGTTAAGGTCCAGTGAATTGAGAACCTGGTTCAAGATTGGGAATTATATGGGTCTGCAATCTAAAAATATATTGAATATTAAATAATAATATATATTTTAATTTTATCAATACTAGGGAATATTGCTCAAACTCCTACCAAGAGATATGAAAATCCATTCAGATGTCTTCTATTTTTTTTCTATCGTAACCAAATTGTGCTCAAATTTATATGTTTATTTTAAACACAGTTCAGCTCTTTTAAGTCTAGATGACCATAATGAAAAAGTCCTTTTAATGGTAAGGAACTAGGTACCTCCTTAGCACTAAATATCAGCCAGTCAATTTTAAATAACAAAGCAATGAAAATGACACCTAAATTATTCCTTATTATTAATAAATAATAAGAGCTATTTCAATCACCTTTTCTATTTGCATCACACTCTGTCCTTGGCCTGCTTATTACCTCATCGAGCTCAGTTTCCCATATCTTTCTGCCTTAAAGGAATCAGTTTCCTTCACTGGGAAGCCATGATTATCAGGTTACCGAGCTTTTAGCTAGCATTTTATGAGTTTTACCTTTAGGTTATTTGGGCTGCAAAATTTTCAAAATTCTGTCCCATTGCCTAGTAGTCAAGGTCATATCTCACATGCCAGAAACAACAGAATTACTAATGAAATGGTGACTTCATTAGTGATGATGTTCTTCGTGTATTTAAGTACAGATCTGAATCCAAAAATTTAGACTCAAATCACCTGTCCATTTTCATTCCTTCTTAAGTGAAAAGGACAACAAAAATAGCAACAAAGAAGCAAATAATTATATTTTAAGAATTGGTACTTTCGTTATAGCACTGGTAAGCTATAGAGTTGGTGTTTTGTGCTAAAAGTTCTTTTCTTACAAATTCACCCTCAAAAAAATTAAAACAAAACACAAGAAGCCCTCTGTCATCCATTGCCCCCAATAAAACAAAACAGATTTCAACCTCATTGAACTCAGGATTCTTTTCCTAAAAATGGTAGTAACCAGATCACCTCTCTAATGGTATGCAGCAGCCTATGATTATGTGATGGTAGAAAGGTTGACATGTCCTTGTTCTCTGAGTTTCTGTCCATAGCTCTGTAGAACCCAGATGGCTCCTGTATGCTCTGTTGATCTGATTATAACTGTGGTCATCAAGTAAAATGGCCTAGAATCCGTATTTAATACATGTCTCCTTCCCTAATTATGAGTCTTTTTGTGGCTCACATATAAAGTCAATGTTTCAGTTCCAAAACAACCCTTTTCTGCATACTTAATTGTTTGAATTCCAGACAATCAAAAAGTAAGAAGTGATCAGAATCATGTTTTTCCCCCTGTGTTGCTATTTGGCTGCTGTTAGATCTTCGAGTTGATTATAATGAGCCTGTCACATGTGGTCATCATTCTTTACCTAGGATTAATCTAACAGTAATAGAAGACTACAGAGCAACAATTAGAAAAATGAAGACGGGCTTTTTGAATTAAATCAGTGACTCATCTCATTATTGGAAAGGACTGAACAGGGAGCTTATCCAGAATAACCATTGGGATATTTATAAACATAACTTGATACAAATTAATTACGGCTACTACAAAGACCTTGCTTATATGTGGAATCCATTATATATTTCACTATTTTAACATCAAGTTATAGAACGTTGAGAAGTTTCAGGCCATGGCACTGGTGAGACCGCTAGACCAATGCATTACCTTAACAATAAGACAGCTTGCACTGAAGTAGGCTTTCAGACTTTTGAAGTGCTTTGCATATATGTCACTTCTCTTATTTCCCTCAACAGTCTTTTGAGGTAGATTATAATTGTTATCACCTCTTATCTTGCAACATTTGAATGGATGTAGTGTTTTTTTTTCACCCGGATGAGTATTCCCGCCATTGACAGAGGTCACAAGCTATTCATCCTATGTGATTCTTGTCCATCCCCTCTCATAAATTGTATACTGGGGACCTTCCTCAAGATAGTTGACATCTTGCAATGAAATAATATGGCTATTGGTTGTCTCCCTCTATAGCTCCATGGTCGGACCACCTCTATCATATGTGTCTGTGATGACAGGATCAAAGATCTTTATCTTGAGGGCTATTCAAGACTATCTTTTCCAACTCCATCATTTTCCATATAAAGAAATGAGATTTAAGGAGGTTGTAACTTACTTAAGAATCACTTGATGCAATTATTTGAATTCAGGTTGCTGATTTGAGAGCTAGTATGCTCTCTACTGTACCCTACTGATGCAGTCTTTGAGGCAACAATAGAAAGAATTAATCTTTTAATTAAGTTGGGAGAAAGAATGAATTTTAATTTGTAGTTCATTGATCTCTGTTATAATACATCTTGTTGCAGTGTGAATTTAACTGAAAGACATCCCTCACCAAAACATAAGTGGTACATAGGCTAAGCTTTGTATAATACTGGGAGATTTATTTCCATTTCCAAATTCAAACTTTAAAGGAAGAGTTCAACTATACACCCTTTGAATTTTCCCTCTGGCAAAGAACATTTCAAATCTGAGGGAAACAGGATTTTATTTTTAAGTTCATCTGCCTTTCAGAGGTACTCTTTATCATGTATATTTCCCTGAGCCTAACTTTTCTTATTAAAATTATAATGGAATAAATTCTTTCTAGGTAAAATTGTGAAGTAAATAATATTGTAAAGTTAGGAAAAAATGTAATACTAGAAAGGGATTTGAAGAGAATGGACCTGGGTTCAAATCCTGTTTCTGCTACTTCTTATAATTGTATGACTTACATAATTTTTCAGCTGCTTTGTCTATTGTATGAATTAAGATCAAACAAAACAAAGATAAAACATGAAGCTCAGATAAATCAATTAAATTCTATGGAATCATCTGAAAAATTACAGAGTTGGGCTAAATTGTGTCCAAGGTTCGTTTCATCTCTAAATCTGGGACTCTATGAGTCCTAATAACTGATACATCTCAAAAGGCACCAACTAGATGGTTTCTGTGGTACTTGACTAAACTTTTTTGAGTTTTTTTAGAAGCGTGGTAGTAATGAATAAATGAGAACTTTCAGCTTGCTTATCCTCCACTCAATGAATAGTTTTCCTTTTAAAAACAAACACAATTTAATTGGGTAGCAGTGTGTGAAATTCCATCAATCAACAAGTGTTGATTTAGGATCTACTAATAAGTCCAGCACAGTTTGAATTGCAAAGGAAGTACAAAGCACAATATCTATCCTAGAATTCTTTTGAGCAGTGTTTTTAAGAGTTGTGATTTGTTGTAATTACTTGAATGAGGAGTTATACATTTTCTATGTATTTTTAGGGATAGGGACTGGAACTGATTTCATTGATTGGAACCTTGGGTAAGGGAAGTCTCTGTAACATAGAAGTTCAGTTAAGCAATCAGTTAGCTTTTATTAAATGCTTACAACTTACTGGGGCCTAAGCTAGGAACCTTTTATTTTTTTTAACCTTGATTTCTTAAAGAGTTGCCTCAAGCAGTGGTGTTAGACCCAAATAGAAGCAAAATGACTTAACTAATCTCTCTTTCTCTCTCTCTTTTCTCTCTCTCTCTCTCTCTCTCTCTCTCTCTCTCTCTCTCTCTCTCTCTATATATATATATATATATATATATATATATATATACAGATAGATATAGATATTTAGATATCTATATAGATCTATATATATACATACACAGATAGATATAGCTATTTAGATATCTATATAGATCTATATTTAGAGATCTGTATAGAGATATTTAGGTATATCTAGATATCTAAAAATCTATTTGTGTGTGTGTGTGTGTGTGTGTGTGTGTGTGTGTGTGTGTGTGTATGATTTGGTGCTGGAAAGGACCTTAGGACAATTGTGCACAACCCTATGATTTCATAGTTGAAGAACCTGAGACTAAATAAGGTGACTCTTTGTTTGGGTTTTGATGGCTCAGAAGGAGTATAAATAGCAATTGTTTGTTTCTGCTCAGTTCTTATCTAGTTTTTAATTACTGAGAGGACATTGCCTCTGAGACCTGGGAAAGATCTTAGCTTAAAAAAAAAAGCCAAGGTCTACTACTGCATCCTGGGTCATCACCATATCTTGACTGGTGTCTTGGCCACTAGACTGTGACGATTCTGGAGAAGAAAGTGAGAATGGTGACTTTACATAGCTCTGTCTCCCTTAAATCCAACTCACTTGCACGGTAATACATCTTCTTCTCTTGCTGTTCCTTGAGAATAAGGATTAGCAACCACCATCACTACCACAACAATCCCAACGGGGAGCATTTCTTTCTTTTTTTATAATTTTATTTGATATTTTATTTTTCCAGGTATATATTATGGAAGTTTTTCAACATTCATCCATATGCATTTGCAAAATTTTAAGTTATATAATTTCCTTCCACTCTCCCTTCCCACCCCGCCTCTCCTCTCAGTGGCAGTCAGGTGACTATTGTACATACACATTTGTGTTAAACATGCTTTACAGGTTAGTCATTTTTGGTATGAGGAATTAGGATTAAGGGAAAGAAATACATAAGAGAATTTTTTTTTTACAAAGTGAATATAATGTTCATCAGATTCTGAAAGGTTATTTATTTGTTTATTTTGTTTTGTTTTTCTTCCTCTGAATTGGGATAACATTGTCCATAGCGGGTCTAATGGGGTTGTCCTAGCTCCCTGAACTGCTGAGAGGAGCTGCTTCCATCAAGGTTGAGCATACCATAGTGTTGTTGTTAATGTGTAGAATGTTCTCTTGCTTCTGCTTCCTTCACTCAGAATCAGATTCTGTAATTCATTCCATGCTTCTCTAAAGTTCGACCATTGCAAGCACATATAATCTGGCACTTTGTATTGCATGGTCATTGATTGATTTAGATTTTAAAAGTGGAGGTGGTCCATACCAAAGATTATTGTATAAATGATGTAGTGGGGAGGCAGATAGCAATAATTTCTGAGCTCAGCAGCTATCAGAAGTCACAAATATTAAATCTTCAGGCTCCTCAGATATTAAAGATTCTTGGACAAAAGTTGTCATGCCTTCCCTAAATATTAATGAGATTTCTGATTACCTGACTTAGATCACAATATTGGTACTCTTTGAATGAATACTAAATAATTAGAAGTTCTAATTTAGAAATTGATGCTAATTCTGGGATGAAATATGCATTAAAGGTCAATTATCAGATAAAGAGTAATTTTAGAAATAGCAATTGAAAGTGGGTTGACTGATGAAGTCTTTTACTTGTCAGAGCATCAGCCTAGAGTTTCTGGTGTTCTTAAGATAATTTATGGTGTTCAAGTCATCTGCACTCTGTAGCATAATGTTTACATATATGTATTTTAGTTTATATTTTTCAAAGGTGCAAGGACAAGGAAAACCCCATTTGGGTTTATTATCCTTCATTTCCATACACAACAGTCATTTGCCACAAGATTGAAAGGAAAAAATAAAAAATAAATAAAAAAAGATAAAATTTGGCTCAAATTGAATAAACATTTCCTAGGTGCCTACTATTAATAGCAATATGCTGGGGCGGCTAGGTGGCGTAGTGGATAAAGCACCGGCCTTGGGGTCAGGAGTACCTGGGTTCAAATCCGGTCTCAGACACTTAATAATGACCTAGCTGTGTGGCCTTGGGCAAGCCACTTAACCCCACTTGCCTTACAAAAAGAAAAACCCAAAAATAAAACCTAAAAAAAAAATAGCAATATGCTAGTGGATAGAGAATTGTATAAGATGAAACCCAGGCTCCATTGAGTTAACATTTAAAAAGGGGAGATAAAACATGCATGCAAAAAAAATCATAATGCAAAGTAGAATAAAATGATTGCTCAGGAGAACTAGACAATATGATAAATTTTCAGGAAGGAGAGATTACCTCTAAAGTCCTATGGCGTTAAAAAATGTTGAAAAACTCCTTTCTTATATTTCCATTGTAGCTTCTATAGTCTTTGAAACAGAAGGCAGTGTAATCATATAAAGCACTCAAAGAAAAAATACTAATACCCAAATACAATGTGAAAACATAAAGTGTATCAGAGGGTAATCTCTTTGAGACTGAGAGCTTTGTCTTCTTATTCTGTATTCCTTCCACCTCTAAATGACACCTACTACAATGCATATATTGTACTGAACATGAGGCAATGAAAATTTGGTATTCAGAGTTATCTATTACATTGGGCTTTAGGGGCTTATTGTATCCACTGACTGAGTAGGCTAATCAGACTTGAGAGATGAGTGGTTTAGATGTGGTTTAAGATTGGGCTTACTAGACTTGCTTCTTAAGCCCCCCCCTCCTCCTTCTTAAAGCTATGATATTCTTCAAAAGCATGCATGGAGAATTCATTGGCTCAGTCGCCTACTCAAATATTGGCTTTGACTTCAAATTGCCAGCTGCAGAATCGGGACTAATTAAACACATTAGTTTATTAGACAGTAGATTCTAGGATAGGAAAATTGTCATAATAGATGTTGAATTAGTGTGTGATCTGAAGATCATTGTCATATTAAAAGTTTGCATAAAAAACTGCATTAGAAATATATTGACTATATATTTACACAGATGCTGTATACATCCAAAGAAAGAACTAATAAACGGAAGCATATACGGAATGATTTTACATATAGATACATATTTGTGTCTTATGGTAGCCTACAGATATACAGCCATGCAGACGCTATGCTTTTCAAACTTGTAGAGGACACACAATTAGCACAGTGAAGGATAGGAAGCCCAAAGATATGTTTGGACTGGAAATTTACTTTAGATATAGTAAGATGAGAAGCAATATGGCTGGATGTATAGACATAGGTTGGAGAAATGTTTGTTGTTGTTTTTTCCTTCACACACACACACACACACACACACACACGCGCACACGCGCACACACACACGCACACATACACACACAGGACTCAGTCTGTGTTTTTTTTTGGGGGGGGGTTAAGTGACTTGCCCAAAGTCACACAACTAGGTAATTGTTAAGTGTCTGAGATTGGATTTGAACTCTGGTCCTCCTGACTTCAGGGATGGTGCTTTATCCACTGCACCACCCAGCTGACACCTTTTCCCTCTCTTTATCTAGGTTGCTCTTCTCTGCCTCCCTCTCCTTCCCATCCTTTCCCTCCTTTTTGGACTTCACTTTTAAGTGCATTTCCTTCATTTGTGGGGATGGTATGGAGGGGTCCAACACTCCCCCATCCCTCCCCTTCTCCTTTCACCCCATCTCCTCTTCCTCTATTTTTTTTGTTTTTGCGATGATTAAGTGACTTTCCCAAGGTCATGCAGCTAGGTAATTATCAAGTGTCTGTGGTCAGATTTTTTTTTAGGTTTTTTTTTTTTCCCCAAGGCAAATGGGGTTAAGTGGCTTCCCCAAGGCCACATGGCTAGGTAATTATTAAGTGTCTGAGACCAGATTTGAACCCAGGTACTCCTGACTCCAGGGCTTGTGCTCTATCTACCTAGCTGTTCTTTCTCTTCTTTTTGGTCTACAAATATATTTACATGGACAGAATTAAGAAGAGAAAAAATTGACTTTCCCCTTTTCACTGTCTTCTCTATCCCATGAGTTAAAATCTGTGCCTACTCCTCCCCTATCCACCCCAGCTCCCCAGAACACTTTTATATTGTTTCTTTGACACTTGTGTTGTAGTAACAGATAGTATTTAATTGCAAATGCAAATGTTTGCTGCGTATGTTCATTGTAAATTTTATTTAATCTGGGATTTTTTGTTTGTTTTGGAGGGGGAGTTATTTTAATTTATTTTTGTTTTACTTTGAAATATAAAAAAGCTCATCTGTAAGAAATCCCCCACTACCTTGCCTTGCTAGTGAATTTGGATTTAAATGAGGCAGAGCTGTGCAAAGTCATCAGCCTTATTCTCTTCGCCAGAGTAATCAGGATGGTGCAGTGGCAAATCTTAAGCCTATTGGTAATGGCCCAACTGGGGAAATCAATACCTTAAGCATAAGATGTGTTTCACAAGAATCATGATTTGTCAGTCAATAAAGTCATCACCAATAAACATTTATTAATCACCTATGTTGCAGACACTGTATTAACCATTAGAATGCTACTGCCATCTTGGGCTTTATTGAGAGATATAATTTCCTTGCAAAGAGAGGTGGAAATCTCAGTATTTTTTTTTTGTCTTGGTCAGACCATCTAGAATAAATATACCAATAAATAGGATGTTTGTTTAGGATGATTGAGGGCTTTGAGTAATATAGCATACAGTAAACACTTAAAATGCTTTTTCTTCAATTTGATCATTCTTCATTTATAAGTTCATCTGAGACCTTGAAATCTGAGAATTTGAAAGGATTTCCTGTTTGACTTAAGAGGGAACAACTGGAAACAATAGATGAGAGTTGACAAGTGGCATTGACCCTTGATGCAAAGAAAAAAATTCCTAATAATTAAAGGAATCAAAACGTGGAATAGAAATTTCTCAAGGGTAATGAGTTTTCCCATTCTCAAAAGTTTTTCAGACAAAAATTGAATGAACAGGGAATGAACAGGGCTAAATAGAACTGGGAATTGAAGTCAATCTATTTACTTCAACCTAAGGTTGATTGCTTTGTTCTTAACCTTTTAAAGTAACCCATTTTTACTTGAAATACTCTGTCCTATCTCCTTTTCCTGATAGATAGGCATTTAAGGTGTCTTTTTTCATTAGCTCAGAAGATAATTATAGTCACCTCCTGATTATCTGAATTGCAGTTTATCAGTGGGACCTCTAGTTTTCAATTCTGATTGGCATATTTAAGTAAGAAAACTATGGAAGGGGGAGAGCCAAATATCTAATTTTTTCTCCAATCCAGGTTAACATGTAAACATTGGATATATGCAGGAAGATTAAAGAAAATTCTGATTATCTTCATATTAATTTTATAGCTTTTAGTGTCTGTTGTTAGGCTTGGGGGTGGGGAACAGGGAAGATTTCTGAACAAAAGGGAGAGCATAGAGAGTTTTTAAAAAAAGTAAATTGGTAAGGTACCTAGGTGGCACAGTGGATAGAGCAATGGCCCTGGAG
This sequence comes from Macrotis lagotis, assembly GCF_037893015.1. Lineage (NCBI taxonomy): Eukaryota > Metazoa > Chordata > Mammalia > Peramelemorphia > Peramelidae > Macrotis > Macrotis lagotis. Next base: position 298,547,059 of record NC_133659.1, read on the forward strand.
TCAGGAGGACCTGAGTTCAAATCCAGCCCCAGACACTTAATAATTACCGAAATTGTGACCTTGGGCAAGTCACTCAACCTCATTGCCTCTCAAAAAAACAAAAACATGGTACTGATATATGTTGATTTTATATTAATATATTTCCCAATGAATTTTTCCCTTCATATCTACCATCTATTTTTGTAGATAATCATCCTCTATAACAGAATAAAAAAAGAGTGAAAGGGCATTTGACAAACTTAAACCAAACATCTAAAAAATTCTGATAGTCTTTGTATTGTCACACATCTATAGTTCCCCTATTTATGCAAAAAAGAGGTAGGGAGTTGACTTTTCATATATCTTGGAAGTTTTATTTTTCTAACTGTATTTTTATTGATATCTTCTTTAATATTGATAAGAAATCTTTTTAAAATTATATTTTTGGGTTCCATTTTAGGTTTTTGTACTGTATTTTTCCCTCCCCCTACCTATTATGAGAGAAGGCCACGCATACATATATACATACATATATATATGTGTGTGTGTGTGTGTGTGTGTGTGTGTGTGTGTGTGCGTGCATGTCTAAATAGCATACAGGTACATAGATAATATATAACAAATATTGTTGAGTATATTATTCACATGTGTGTATGTAAAATTATACTATGAATACTTTATCATTTCTTTCTCTGGAGGTGGATTACTTTTTCCTTTACAGGTCTTTGCAGTTGATTTAAGTTTTTATAATAGTCATGATAACTTAGCAGTTCAGTTATTCTTTGAACAATATCATTCTTACTGTATGCAAGTTTTTTGGTTCTGCTCATTTTACTCTTTATTATTTCATGCAAGTCTTTCCATGTTTTTTTTAAATCAACCTATTCATCATTTCTTACAATACAATAGTATTCTGTCTAATCATATACCAGTTTGTTTAGCCCATTTCCCAATTTTTGAACATCTCTTCAATTTCTGGTCTTTGCCATCCCAAAAAAAGAGCTGCTATAAATATTTTAGAACATACAGGATTTTTTCCTTTTCTCTTGATCACCTTAAAAGACAGACCTAATAGTGGTATTGTTGGATCAGAGGGTTTTATTGATTTCTTATATGTATACGTGTATATATATATATATATGTATATGTGCACACATATCTGTATGTATTTGTGTAAATACATACATATAATCTACTTTATCTCTTGTCCCTCCTTCTAAGAAAGAACTATAGTTTATAATCAAAGAATATTTTAAAGAAAAAAAATAGAAAAATACCAGAATTTTCTCTAAATATAGATGTATCTATTTGTATAGCCATATCCATAGCTATTCCAAAATATGAACATATTTTCAATATCCCTCACCCATGGACGGCAGTCTCTGCAAATGTATGAGTGTGTATATTTCTTTTCATATATATCTTTGAAGTCAAGCTTCTTTTGCAACTTTGCAAAGTTTGGTTTTGAGAATTTTGTGGTTGGTGTTCTTTCCATTTACATTGTTTTAATCATTATTTATATTGTTTATGTGGCTTTGCTGACTTTACATCAGTTCATGTAGATTTTCCATGCTTCTCTGTATTCATTATGTCTGTTGCTTCTTAAAATGAGAGATTTGTAACATTTTTAGTCTGGTGGTTGGCACATTGTACACACTCAATATATGCTTATTTCCTTCTTCCTTCCCCTTGTAACATCACAGAAATATTCCATAACAATCATTCACCACAACAATTTGTTTAACCATTCTGTGACTGAATGGCATCTATTTAATTTCCAATTTTTCTCTACCACAAAAAAACTCATTACACCTATTGGGTTTAAATGAGAACTTTGTTATTAATAACCTTCATGAAGTATATAACTAATAATGGAATCTCAGGGTCAATGAATATGTACAAGTTTTTCTATGGAAGCAAAGCAGCAGTTTCCTTTCCTCTGTTAAAGAAACCTATCTTTGTTTATGGGGAAGTCAGTATATTTTTTCACAATGTGCTATGAGTTACTTAATTTTAGATATACTTTATTCTTTAATGCTCAGATGGATCTGGGATCACATTGGTCTAAATCTCCTTGGATCTGGAGGATCTCATTGGTATGGGTGTTCTTTCTAATAATGCAGATTGCTACCCATCTATGCCTGCTCATTTTTTTGTAACTCTTGCTCATGTTCTCCAAAGAATTCATTGCAATATATCTACCTACCATTTTAGCCATCCCTTTTTTATTTCTGTTACCATCATGAGAATATCAATGGATCACTTGGTTATGGTTCTTTGTCATAGCATGATATCCTTTCTTCCTTCCCTCTGCTTTTTTTTTAACTCATATGTTTTTGATACCGTCTTTTACTCCAGTTTTTCTTTATAATTCTTTGTCATAGGCTGTAGATTATATATGCCCACTAAGTCCATTGATTTCTGGGTAATACACATTTTCAATTCTAAGGCTAACAAAATTTTTATACTACCTATAAACTTTAACATTAACTTGGACAAATTGTATCCATTATAAAAATTGAGTCTGTTTGGCCCAGTAAATGTGAGCATAACCAATAATGGAAAATGTGCCTCTTTGTATGTATGTGTTTGTATGTATATATTTGCTCAAAATAGAATCTGACATAAAATAACACTTTCTATGTGTTGCAGTACAAGGTTGGCTAGTATACATAGGTACTTTTTTCACTGAACCACTGTACGTTTGGTCTCAGTTTCCAATTAGTTTCTACGTAGGCTCTCTTTGCTCTAATTTTTTTAAAGGTAAATGCATGAACAAATCGAACACAATAAGTGGTCTCTAGGTACCAGATTCACTCAAAATAATAATAATAAAAAGTAAACTTTAGTGACAAATTCCTTAGAAAGGTAATATGAATAAGCAGAAGGTGGTTTCCAAGAATAACGTACTCTAGATGTTCCTAACAGCTGTAAAAATACACCTTCACTGAAATTTAGCCTGTGATTGAATAGGACTTGAATTTTTTTCCTTTTATAAATTAGTATGGAAAGATTTATTATCCATAACCACTTATCAGAAGGAGCATGGTTATATTATGTGTTTAACCCAAAGAAAACCCTGATGGAACAATCAGAGAAATCAGGCCTGGTCCAATGTTATTAAAACAGAGAGGTAGATTTAGTTTCATTCAGATGCTTTTAAAAACACGTCTTTTAACTAGCTATGCAGTGATGGCCTTGAATATTACATTCATTTCCTTCTTTAAACCCCTGTGAAGAATATATCTGAATTGGTTTGTTTTAAATGGAAACGGGAAAGAAGTATGTGCCACATAGTGGATAGAGTGATCATTTGGGAGTGAGGAAAACTTGTGTTCAAAACCTGCCCAAGAGAAATATTTGTTTTGCCACCCAGGTACAGTTAACTTGATATCCCTTGACTTCAATTTCTTCTTCTGCAAATGGGGATAGTAGCAATACTTACTTCACAGTATTATGGGGCTTACATGAAAGAGTATATGTTAAGTATTCTGTAAACTTGATATAAATAAATATTAGTTTTTCTCTCCCTTCTGTCCTTCTTCAATCTGCCTTTCTCCCTATTCTGTTCCTCATCTCCTTTTCTCTGTTTTCCTTCCTTCCTTCCTTCCTTCCTTCCTTCCTTCCATCTCTTCTCTCTCTTCCCAAACACCCCATATTTCTCTTCTTCTTTCTTCTTGTTTCATTTTAAAATTTCTCATTTTTGATGTTTTCTTATAACCATCCAGGGCAGTCAGATCCACATTAGCATAAACTGACAAACCTTTCTCAAAGGATATTGATTTTTAAGTTGATATTGAATGACTTGTGATATTCTTTTTACCTTTGAACCTCTTGAGATGGAGCACATTTCCAAAAAAGTTGCTTGGTTATTTCCTTGATTTTGTTAATTTTATTTTTAGCATGCATGACCATAAATTTTATGTCTCTACTTAATTTCTTTTTTTCCTGTAATAAGACTTCTTGAGGATAAAGTTCATGGCTATAACCAGTTCAGTGTTCAATTAAAAATATTCCAAAGGAGTCAGGAGCAATTCAGCTGAGAGGAAGGTTAGAGAATCTATAGGAAAGGGAAAACCTTTTACAGGAAATAGAGATCCGAACTAGACCGGTGTGAAACTTCCTTAGGAACTGACATAGATTTAAAAATAATCAAGAGGAAAGATGCCACAAACATTGATTTGTGGTTCAGGACATACATTGGATTCCTCTGATGTTTTCTTTTCCTTTTCTGCTTTAAAAACCTTTATGTGCCTACAGTTTAGTTTGGGTTGTTTCAGATAGATGTTGACTAAGACCACTATAGGAAGTAGATATATATATATATATATATATATATATATATATATATATATATATGTTTAATGGAGACATTGCAAGATAAAACCTAAAAATAGCTTTAGCATAGGGAGGGAAGATGTTCTCAAATCACTAAGAAGCATGTAATTACATAGCTGCCTCCCAGATTACTTTGGAGCATCGTTCTGAAAGAAGCAACATTAAGTTGCTTATTATATATCCAGAAATGTGTAAGTGCCTGCATGATCGGTTCTCTTCTGCCTTTGCTCCTTGAGAGATGTGTATCCCTTGTCGTAGTCTGTGGTGCTTAAATATAGTCCTGAGGACTGAGGGTTGGAAGTTGGCCTGACCCCCTACTTTTAGCTATGGAGGTCATAAAGACTATTTCTGGGTTTAGTTCAGGAAAAATACAATGGAAGTCAACACCACAAGGGGGAAATATGGAGCTACTTTATTCAACTCCCCTGTGAAATTAGACTTTAACCACGATTCTTGAATTGAATGTGGCAAGCAAGTGGAGAACAAGTACTATAACTGAAATTAAATATTGACAGCACCTCCATCTTATATCGTCTCTCCTAGCAATCGTATGCTCCTTCCTTGCAACCTGGGAATCTTTTATGTTGTCCTATGTACACTTTAGCCGGCTACAAGAGCAGCTGGATGGCACAGTGGGTAGAGCGCTGGCCCTGAAGTCAGGAGGACTTGAGTTCCAATCTGGCCTCAGAGACTTTTGATTGCTAGCTGTGTGATCTCGGGCAAGTTACTTAACCCTGATTGCCTCGCATCCTGCGCCAACTCTCTGTTGTTTTCTTATAACCATCCAAGGCAGTCAAATCCACATTAGCATAAACTATATATCTGACCACTGGACCCAGATGGCTCTAGAGGAGAAAATGAGCCTGGTGACTTAGCCCAGTCCCCCCCTACTCAAATCCAATTCATGTGTTTGTCATGGTATCACCTCTCTGATGTTATGGTCTTCTTCAAGAATAAAGGACAAAAATCATCAGCTATTCTACATAAGACTGGATTTAGAGTCAGAGACAAACTTCAAATCTGAGATCTGCCACTTATAATATCTGTGATCTTGGGTGAGCTAATTTAAAGTATTTAACCATTGTTTCCCATTTGCCAAATGGAGAATGAAGAAGGAGTAAGTAACTTCTAAGTTTCCTTCCAGCTCTAAATTTATGAACCTGTAATCATGCCCTTTTGATTAGTTTGGGCAAGTATGATTAACTCGTCTAAGACAAAATTTCCTCACTTTTAAATAGGGAGTAAGGGAGTAAGGGAGTTTAGGATTTGGATGAAATGACTTATGAAGTCCCTTTCAGTGTTAAATCTATAATCCAATGAGTCTTTGGGTGCTACAATATGCAAGATTTAGGTCAAGTCACTAGTTTATACATATTCTCCGTTATGGGTCTGGAATGATTCTGGCTACCTGGTTCAAGGGAGAAAAGTCTGTGAACTTCAGTTTCCTTAGCTGTAAACTTGGAATGATAAAACAGAAATGCCTTGATAAATCTCAGTTTCCTCATGGACAGGAGGAGAAAAAAAATAAGAATGACCTCCTTTTAGATCTGTTATGAAAATCAAATGAAACAATATGTAAAATGTTTTTCAAGTGTTCAAGTGCTATACAAATATGATCTATTTATAATTACTATTATTATTTTGGTATGAATGACTAGTGGTAGGACTTCTGAGTTAAAAAATGTGGGTTCAAATACTGCCTCTGATACATACTTGGCTATAAAAAGAGTTTATGTAGCTGCAATGATTATATTTTCGGTAGAATATAAAAACTTGCGAGAAGTACCTTAGTTGTGATGCTATCAGAAATCTTATTTTCAGAGGCCCAATTGCCCCATGAAAACTTCCCCTTTTATGTGCTAAATGATGCTTCTCCAGACCATATCTTATGACCAGGGATGTTTATTTTTTTAAGTGATCTGAATGCTAAAGTGTAAGCAGTAGATCTTTCACTTTGCAAGTCATGAGTTATGGTAAGTGTCCTAATTGGGCAAGGTCCAATTAATGGGGTGAGTCTGTGTGTTACTTGGTCACTAAATGAATACCACTTTATTTTAAACTATTTTAGAAATATGGGATGTTAACTATTGATTGGATTTGCTGGTAAACAGAGAGTTGACCAGAATAGTCTTTTTTCTTTCAAACGTAGTAGTTGAAAGTGTCTTATAAATGTTTGATGTTTTTTCTTGCATTAAGAAGGGGCAGCATGATATTATGGAAGGACTACTAGATGTGGGAATGCATTTTTCTTCTAACACATTAGGAATGTGACTTTTGGCATGTTGCTTCATCTTTCTAATAATTAGTGGGGGAAATATGAGGAATGTGAATTAGGAACTATAAAGTACCAAGGAGGTATTATTTATTATTATTAGTGATAATGAGATTACATGGAATATATTATATTCTCACTAATCTCTGTTCTAAGTATCCTGATTGATTCAAATTGGCATTTTTTTGTGGGGGCAAAGGGGTGAGGTGAATTGCCCAAGGTCACATAGTAAATATCAAGTATCTGAGATCACATTGGAACTCAGGTCCTCCTGACTCTAGGACCAGTACAATATGATCTCCTCTACCTAGCTGCTCCTTTAATTGGCATATTTTAAGAGAATAATTAGGGAAATTACATGGCACAGTGGATAGAGTGCTCAGCCTGGAGTCAGAAAAACTGATCTTCGAGTTCAAATCTGATCTCAGTCACTTAATAGCCATGTGACCTCTTAACCCTGTTTGCCTCAGCTTTCTCATCTGTAAAATGGGCTGAAGAAAGAAGTAGCAAACCACTCCGGTATCTCTACCAGGAAAACCCCAAATAGGCTCAAGAAGAGTTAGTTGGACATGACTGAAAAAAATAACTAAGCAAAGAAAGAGAATAAAGTATTAAAAAAGGACGTGAAAAGGATGCAAAAAGGATGACCATAGGCAGCCACCAATTGGGACATTAGGACCATGAATCTGGACAGTCTTCCAAGAGCATTGCTTAGTAGCACTTGGTATCCCTTTATTTGAATGAAATAAAGAAGCTTCTAGACAAAAAGAGAATATTAAAAGGAAAGAATTCTTGACGTCTTCCTTTCTATCCAGGAACTATAATCTTTTTGTTTCAGTTCAAATTCAAAAAAAAAAAAAAACTTCAGGGAAGAGGTTTCAAGGTGACTTTATGGATCAGGTTTTAAATAAAATAAATTAGTCAAACTAATGAAAATTTAGTAAAAACATCAGACTGAGAGTATAAAATAACTTTGGGAGAAATTGCCTTTTTAAGAAATTTTCTGAGATGTGTAACTGGTACTATCTCACTTTTATTATTGGTAAAAACTGAGGCATGGAACCATTAAATGACTTTCTTGACATTGTAAAACCTAGAATTGCTAATAGACTGAAATTCAGTTTTATATTCACTTTTCATTAGAGGTCTTTGACTTTATGGAAAATTTATCTTAACAGGTACTTGAATTCATTTGGTAAATAATTGTCAAAGTTCTCTGTCTCTATATCTCTGCCTGTCATTATTTCTTATTCTTTCTCCTCCTTCCCTTCTTTCTTCTCCCATAATACCTGGACTCTTGAATTAACTTTTTCCTTCTTGATCTCCCCACCCCCTTCCTCTCAGTAGTTGAAGCATCAGATTTCTTTGGTGTTTTGGAGAAGCATTGCAGATGAGGTACTTTGGGCTGGTGCCAAAGAGAATAAAAATCAATTATTGAGAAATTTATTCTCAATGTAAAGCATTTTGGTGTGTTTGTAAATGGAATTGTCTGGGGGAAAATAGTAAAAGAGGGAATTTCCTCACTTGACCAGTAGAGAATATGCTCAAGAATTTGAAAAGCAAAATATGGTCTCTCATATACTCTTGGAGTTTAAGAGAAGACAAATTAAGAGCAGGTTTCAGGTTCGGGCTAATATAATTTTCTTGCTTGTATGTGTTTAATTTCTCGAGCTGCTGCATTGGCAATTTTCAAAACTTGTACAATAGGAATTTTAACAGGATGTTTTAGCATGGAAGAAGAAAGCTTAGTTCTTTTGAATTTATATTTAAATAAGGGGGGAAGGAGGCAAAGGTCAGATTTCAGTCATTTAACCAATTGCTCCTTCCCCTTCCCTTCTCTACTTGCTTCCTCTGAGTTCTCTCTATGCCAACTGTACATCCGATAACCATCCTTCACTATCTCCCAGCAGGATCGGGAGGGCCTAGAGCCAGGCACAGAATGACTGACATCTCGATGAAAGTTCCTCAGCTGGTCCACAACTGTTAAACTGGACAGAATTCCCATTAGGCTTATGCTTTGGAGGGCTAATCCAATTACAGTAATCTATAAAAACAAGTCATCTAATCTCATGAGTTTGTATGAAAAGAGAATTGAACACAGGGCAAATTATAGCTTGCTTGCTTTGTGAGTATGACTATTTAATTAAAAATAATTAGTGCACAACATTGGTTTTCAATAATTGGAACTGTGAAAGAATTATCCAACTCTTTTTTTTTGTTGGAAGACTTCTGGAGGATTTCATATTGAATATTATTTACCTTTAGAGACATATATTATATGAAAGGATGGGGAAAACAGATTTAAAAACACTTCCTAACCTTAGAAAAATAGTTGTAATGACTTAAAAAAAAAGTATAATTCCCCAAAAGACTGAGTAAGTCTGAAAGGAACTCTTATCTTATGTTTGCAGTTTTTAGAATAAGCATTTATAATAGAGGTAGAAATGCTTTTTAACTACTTCAATGGGCATTCAAATTTCTTTTTGTATCATTTTCCAGCTATGTGACACCAATCACACATGTGTGTGTATATATGCATATTTATTTTTATATATATGGATATATCACTTTATCACTTAGCTCTTTTGAGTCTCAGTGCCTGGTCCATTGGAAGTGCTTAATTTTTTTTTTCAATTGATTGATTGAATCTAAGTTTCTACACTTGGGAAATAGAGCTATTATAGTTATCAAATTCTCTTTAAAACAGATTCCTGTTGTTATATTGTCCATACAGAATATATTCTTTATTTGTTTACACAAAATGAATGCTAGTATTTTGCAGTACTAACAATGTATTTGCAAGGAGTAACAAATTTGGAGGGGTTCACAATAAAAGGAAATATGAAGAGATTTCTTGCCTGTTCCAAAAAATGTCACCTGAGGAGATAAACACAGCTACATTTTTTTTTCTATTAAATGCAATAGAAAATATTCTTCATAAATCAACTCAGGGTGGGATCAAAAGTGTTGTGATTTCTTTGAGATAAACATGTCAAAGAAACAAAGTATTTATAAAAAAATTTAGCTGATTTTTAAGAAATTCAAAGTTGCATATCCTATTGGCACATGAACATCCTTCCTCCTCCAATGTGCCATCCTAATAGGAAATGACTGTTGTCACCTTGGGAGTCTATGCTTTTAGTCTAGGGATATTTATCAGAACTTTGTTTTTAAGCTCCTTTTTTTTTGGATTGCCTTCAGGGCTTCTAGTAAAGCTTTTAGATATACAAATAGATTACAAGTTTTCTTTTGAGAATGACTTTGATTTTTAGATGGAGCCCAAAGCAATTTATATTTAAATGTGCTGAAAATTAATATAGTTAAATATTATTATTAATTAATATAGTTAATATAGTATATTAATATATTAATTAATATATAATAATTAATATAGTTGAGTATTATTATTATCATTATTATTATTATGTGATAAGAATTTTTCTGATATGTTTCATAAAAACTTATTCCTTTGATGGAAATGATCTCAACAACACATTTTTTAATTGACTAGACTGACTGCACAGGATTATATATACATTGGATCATAGATTCAGAGAGGAAAGAACGTCAAGGCATTTAACATTCCTATCTTCCATTTTACAAATGAGAAAACAGAGATGGTTAAGTGACTTGCTCATGGTTGTGCCAGTAGTAAATATATGAGGAAGTGTCTCAGGGCCTCTTATTCCAAAGTCAGTACCCTTTCTACCTATTCTAGGCTAGACCTTAGCCCTAAGAACATATTGATACCTACTTAATCTTTCAAAGAATTCAGACAAGGAATCCTAGGGCATGGAACATGTTGCAAATAAAAAAAAAAAGAAAGAAAGAAGGGGATTCATATCCAAGTAAATAATGCCATCACATAATTTATTTGTGTAAGCTACATTTGTTAATAGTTAACAAATTACTATTATATATTCATGGTTTGGTTTTCAGTATAAACATATAGAATCTATCTGTTTTAAATAGGTATTAGAAAGTATTTGCACTAAGATTATTTTGTAATTGATATGGTTAGAAATGACGTCAAAAGCTTTTTGCTACTCAAAAACACATTTTTCCAAGCTACTATTTTAATTTGTGAGAAATAATATCAAGATTTAATTTTACACCTTTTATTTTACAACTTCTAACATAGAACATTCCTATTATGGAACATTTACAATTTTCAGCCCTTGAAGACTAATCTAACGAATCCGTTTATAAACCTGAGGGGAAGGGGTGACTCCCTGATAAAGGTTCAAGGTCCAAATTGCCTCCCTTCTCCCAAGGATTGTTTTTAGTAATTGGCATAGCCTCCAGGATATAAGTAGCTTCTGAAAAATGTTGCTTCTGGTCCTTCTTGGCAAAGGAATGGCATCTCTTCTTTGGGGAAGACCCTTTGGAGAAAGAAAATCTCTAATTCCTTTGAAAAAATTAGAGTCGTAATTTCACATGGGAATACAAATAATTGAAGGATGCATGGTGCTTTCTGACATTCTTGTCCATCCTTAGTAATAAATCCTGAATCAGGAAGAATCTGTCCCATTTTAGGGTCATAGATCTTGAGCTAAAATGATCCTTACATATAATTTAGTCCAACTATTTTTAAGGAAACTAAGATGCAGAGAGTTAAAATTGTTTAATCAAGATATTAATAGAACCAAAAATTGGATATGGGTCCTGTGACTCCCTAATGTACTTTGCAGTGTGTCTTCAAAGCTCTTTCCATTGGACCATGTCACATATATTTTATCAATCAATAAACATTTTTAATGCCACTGGATCATTATCATAACAATCTTGGCATTGTTATTTTATTAATGGTATCTGATTGTCTTCAAATTTCTGACTTTCATTCTTTTATTAATGAAAACATCTTGGCTAAAGCTTTCACTCTAATCTATCTTGTGTCAGTCCACGAATTTTACTTCTAGTGGCACAATCTGAATGTCCTTACCCATCCCTTTTAATCATGGTCACATTTCAGAAAACCATCAAAATAGACTCCACCAGTTGGGCAGCTTCCTTTGGGTTCCAGGAAGAATATGATTGTACCTGAGAGGAAAAGGCTGTACTGATAATTAGGCTAAAGTGAGATAGGGTTGGATCTACCATATTGTCACCAGTTTGTCACCTGAAAATCATAAATTGAAGTTGTTGCCTGGTTTTGCTGGAGCACCGTGGCATTTTGCTGATTCGGGAGAGAGTCATATCTACAAAGCCAAGAATTCCCACAGCATCCAGACCTTCCCTAGAAGTTCTGATCCCTATCAAATCAGACCAAGGGTGAAACAGTTCTGGAAAAGGCAGTAAGAAGGAAGTCTTTGCACAACATTCCCTCACTATAATAAACATAATTTGATGTCATGATCTTTGATTACAAAGAGGAAAAACAACAAATGTTTATTAGTCACTGTGATACTTTATGGAGAATTAATTCTAAAGAAAATTATTGGATCCATAACTGACAAAGAATCTTCCTCTGGCATCTATTGTGCCCAGAATATCATTTTAGAGACATATTACAACATATTTTTGAAGAAAAAGTTTTAATACTCACATTCCATCCCCCTAACTCCCCCCCTTGTTTTACCTATTTTTTTTCCTCAATATTTGTTATGTTCAGTCATTTGTTTTTGTGATCCTATTTGAGGTTTTCTTGGGAAATATAATGGAGTGATTTGCCATCTCCTTCTCCAGCTCATTTTCAGATGAGGAAACTGAGGTCAACAGGATTAAGTGACTTGCTCAGGTACTTGAATTTGGGAAGGTGAGTCTTCCTGACTTTAGACCTGATGCTCTATCTAGTCATTCATATAAATACTCCCTGGCATCATTTTAGAGGCATATGAGAATAATAAATATTTGGGGAAGCTCACTCCCCCAAATGAACCTTTTTTTTCTCCTCTCAGTGTTAGCATGATGAATACGGTAAAGCAGTTCCCTAGAGCATATCACTTGGGAGGAAATCAAGGGAGGAAGGGAGAGAGGACAGCATAAAAGAAGGATTATTTTTTTGACTCAATTTGTGGTTTTACTGGCAAAACAAACAAACAGTGATGAAATGTTCCTTCTCCAATGCAGATCCCCTCATTTTTGTTTTCTTTTTATGACTACTATACATTTTGCTCAGTTAAGTGATTTTTGCCTAGTATCACAAAGATACAAAAAGTGACTTTGTGTCAGAGGCAAGAATTGAAACTCAGGTGTCTCTGTTCTGAATCTACCTTACTATCACTGCCCCTAGTTTACTCCTGTTAAAAACTATATTAGTAAAGCCAGAAAAGGCATTATTTTATGCTGTAGATTCTTATTATATCGGCCCAGATATTTAAGTTTCAAAACCTCCAGTTAGTAACTCTCAGGGATAATTTTCTAACCTTGGTGGTAAATACAAGCTTTATCTTGATTCTATTTTGTCCACTGTCTAAATGTGACCAATTTACATCCTTAAGGCTTTCACTATTTGGCAGTGACTTGCCCTTTTTAAACTGCTTATATTTCTGAAGAAACTATAATGAAGATTTGCTAGATTTGATGTCAAAAGGCCACCAAAAAATGTTCCATTACAAAGGAGGACCGATTTTTCCGAAGATACTGAAATGCCAAATGTGTGTTCATACAATTATAATGGTGTCAACTGAGTAGAAATTTTATGAAAAAATGGCAGTTTGCCAATTCCTGATCTTGGCCACCTTACCTGCGTTATCCCTTTTGACTTTGGGGTGATAGGCAGTGACTTTGTTCTGTTATGCTTGCCAGTACTTTTTGCCGACCTTTGTTCTTTGGGCATGTATATCACACATCTGGACATCAGTTGCATGTTGTCATCATATAGAAATACAAGTTCATTAAAATTGTGGCCAGAGAGGCACCAAATCAGGACCATGTGTTCAGGGAGTGGGGAAAGCCCTTTATTCATTTAAGATTTCTTCTGTTAACTAAGAATTTCTCTTTGCTAGAAGCAAGGAGGCAAAGGTAAATTTGGAAGTCTGGTTATACCAACTGCCAAATAAACAATCTGATCCAATTTCAGCATGATTGTGATTGACCTAATTCCTTTCTATTCTTTATAAAAAAAATTTAAGGTTGAACTTTAATTAGATATTGGGTTTTTTGGTTTGTTTTGTTTTGCTTGTGAGGTTTAAAAATGGGTGTGTTCAGCAGCAGCTTCAAAGGATCAGAATTTGAAACTGAAGCTGAAAGGCCTTGGGTAGCAGAATAGGTATAGTTGAAAGGAAGTCCAGATAATTATAGTCACCCTTTTAATTATATCAACTAATCAAATGTTGGATGAATTGCAATAGGATGACAGAATAGGAGATTGAGGGCTGGAAAAGATTTGAGATTATCTAATTTGACCCCTTCATTGTGTGGTTAAAGCAAATGTCAGCCATACAGGGGAAGTGAATTGCTTGGCAGAGACCCTGTGGCTTAAGGAGAATATCAATTCAGATTGATATTTGGATATTTCCTAACTTCCAATTCTCAGTACATATTATATAATGGATACTGGTATTTTATATGATGCTTCCTATAAAGTGTATTTTTCTGACTTTGTTTTTAAATTTTTTATAATCCATTTAATTATATAAACACCAATATTCTAATATTTAATGATTGACAAAAAAATGAAGATTATATATGAACTCTCCACAGAATAAGATGCCCTTCCTAGCTTAAGCTCATCACCTCTAACCATACTTCTAACTCAAACTTTGGTTGACACCACCTCCCTCAACCTTCTCTCTCCCTTGGTGGAAGGGATGGAGGGTGGAGTATCAAATTCCTCCTAATACCTTCATAGAAGACAGCATTTGGATTGTTTTTGGCTTTTTTTTTTTTTAGTCTCTATTTACTATCTTGCCTGGTTTCAGGTCAATGGAAGATGTTTAAGTCCACTTGCATATTGAAATTTAGATTATAAATAAAATAGACATAAAGAAGTTGGTGACCCATGGAAGAATGATTAACAAGTTCTCCTTGGAGAAGTAAATAAAAGAATGATAGTAGAGGGATCTTTTTTAAAAACTTCATTTTTGCTTTTGGATGCTCAGCACAATGACATTACTATTTATTGAATTGGTTTCATTTTATGACAAAGCCAAAAATTAATAATTACATTGGAGTTATTTTACCTTGTGATTTTCATGATATAAAGTACCTTGCATAAAGAGAATTATATCTTATATACCAGCATATGGGGTAGAAGATGAAGAATTTGGGACATTTTTTAAGAACTTGAGAAGATCCTAAAACCAAGTCAATGTCTACCTTGATATGTGGCATCAAAGTAACTTAATTGCAAGAGTGCACGTGGAAGAACAGGGAAAATATATTGAAAATTATGATTTGAAATTATAAAATTAAAGATGTCAATGTCTTTTGGATTTTACAAAATTTCCTCATATATAGACTTGCATAATGGTGAAAGGAGATAAGACAAAAAGAAAGGAAAGAGAGGGACATTTCCTGCATTGGAATCATTTTTAAAGATGTCTCAGAAGAAATTGAGCTATATAATTCTTCATCTTTCCAAAATTCTTCAAATGAATGAATTAAAATGAAAATGTGGAGAAGGAAATAGGCAGGTCCTTTTTTCACACATATGACAATAAATCAAACATTGGCAGTCACACAATTGACTGAGTGATCTAGAGATTTCAAAATACTGCTCTCATTTCTTATCAAACAGCTTTTGCCTTGGTAGACTAAATTAACACCTTTAAGGCAGCCTTTGGATAGTATTGTTTCCTATGTGAATGTTAAGACTACATAAGGTACCTTGGTCGATACAATCACAGGAACAGATTTATTAATAGACCACTCTTTTCTTGAGGTTAGAGACTGCGGTGTTTTACCTCTTGATTTTTCCAGTGTTTGCTGCAATTCTTTGCACACATAAAGCTTAATAAATATTGTAAAACTGAACTAAATTGTTCAAGTTGCTGTGAGATTCAATAGAAAATAGGTCATACTATGGGATGACACCTATTTCCCTTTGATGTCTGCTGGTATCACAGATGTTTCCTATGCAAAATCCAAAAAGAAGAATTATTTTCAAAAGATTCTCAAATGTACCTCCTTATTAAAGATATTATAGATCTAGGTGATGCAATGGAAAGAGTATTGGGTCTGGGGTTGAGAAAATCTGAGATCAAATCTGGTCTCAGATACTTATTAGCTGTTGACCTTGGGCTGATCATTTAACCGCTGTTTACCTCAGTTTCCTTATTTATGAAATGGAGATAATAATAGTACCTGCCTCCTAGGTTATGAGGATGAAATGAGATAATAATTGTAATTGGCATAGTACCTGGCATATCCTAAATGATATATTAAAGTTAAGGTATCATTATTGTGATTGTGATTAATATAATTATTAGGAATAACCCTTGAAAAATGGTATCTATTTTAATTTTTTTAATTTTACAATTCCTTTCCCAATTTTGCTTCCCTCCCCCCACCTCCACAGAAGGCAGTCTGATAATCTTTACATTGTTTCCATGCTATACAATGATCAAAATTGAATGTGTTGAGAGAGAAACCATACCATTAAAGAAAAAGTAAAATCTAAGAGTTAACAAAATTACACAAGATAACTTTCTTTTAAAATTAAAGGTAATAGTCTTTGGTCTTTGTTTAAACTCCACAAATTCTTTCCCTGGATACAGATTGTATGCTCCATTGCAGATACCTTAAAATTGTCCTTCATTGTTGCACTGATGGAATGAGCAAGTCCATTAAGACTGATCATCACCCCTGTTGCTGTTAGGATGTACAAGGTTCTGGTTCTGCTCATCTTGCTCATCATCGGTTCATGCAGTTCCTTCCAGGCTTCTCTGAATTCCCATCCTTCCTGGTTTCGAATAGAACAATAATGTTCCATGACGTACATACACCATAATTTGTTCAAACATTCCCCAATTGATGGACATTCATTCAATCTACCACAAACAGAGCTGCTATGAATATTTTTGTACAAGTGAATGATATCTTTTAAATGAGATTCATAACCATTCAACAATTTTTAAGTACACAGATAGAAAGATAGATAGATAGAAATTAGATATAAGAAAACAAATAAAAAAAATCCTTTGCCTCAAGAAGCTTCCATTCTAATGGGCAAACTGACATCTATTAATGAGAAAATATAGCACAAATACAGAGTATATTGAGTGCTTCCCACACAATAAAAACAAGAAAAAGTAAATGAATGTATATTTCCCAGATTATGACATATAGTTGGATAGACCACCCATATATTCAGTCTCTTGATAACTATGGTGTGGATGGGTTTTGCATGTGGATAATGACCTGGGCTTAGAATTAAATTGGGGAGAAAAGTTGCTTGAGTTGCTTTGATGATATGATCCAGAATTTTCCCTAGCTACTCCCTGCCGAAAAAAGGTAATTTGCTATTGACAATGTTTTCCAGTAACTGATAAATATTCCCTTCCTTAGGTTCTTATCAGTGTCCTTTCTTTTCTCTTTAGGTGCATTACTTATCAATTTATCAGTCAATCAAAGGGTCCCTACCACCTAAGGTTTCAAAGGAGTATAGCTATTCCTTAGTAATAGATTCCTATAACTATAAGTACCTTAGCTCTTTTTATGGCCTGGAAAATTTGCTTTACAAGTTATTCTACATTTGCTGAGCAAAGACCGCCCATTCTGTTTGCTCTGTGAGACTCAGAAAATAGTACTCAGCTGTACTTGTTAGGATTCTAGGTCTGTTGGCCCTATTGTATTTGTCTTGTTTTGAAAGACTCACAGTTTTAATGGCCAAGAAAGTGCCACAGTTTTGGCCTGAAAGTGTTGAACCATTGTTATCATCTTGGAGAAGTTCCATTGTGAGCTATAAAACTGATGCATCATCACAAACGTTAGAGCTCTCTTGAAATCTACCTAGACAGATAGGCATAATAATTCTCCCTCAGTTTCCCCAATCAGAAAAATTGGTATTAATTTTATAAGGTACCACAATTATATACATAATCATCATAAAATAGCTCTGAGAAAAAGACAGAGTAAGAGGATTGCCATTTTCACTTGTAGAGAAGAATCTGGCAAGTTGATGGTGTCAATTTTAATTCTGAATTTATACTTCATATTCAGCAGTAGGTTCAATAGAATCATGGAGAAAATTGGTCTCATTCAAAAAGTTTAATGTTCTAATGATAAATTATTAATATGTATTTTTCCTTTAAAAGTTGTCTGTAAAGTTAGTATTTGATACCTTCTTTTCCCCTCTCTTACCCAGTGTCTTTTGTATCTCCATAGGAAAAATCCCACACTCATTAAATAGCTGTCTATTATGATATCTTTGAGAGAAGACTGCTGTATCTTAGCCTCCCCACTGAGTGAAGGCTCATTATAATTTGTCTCTTTATGTTTCCAAAATGCTGGGCTCCCATGCTCAACTCATTAATGAGCCTGGAATGTAGTTCATAATGGCTGGTTTGTCGCACTAGAGCCACCCAGAGTAAAAGAGAATGTTGCAGTTTAATCCATTGGCGCAGGAAATGCATTTGCAATGCTGTTGCCCTCTTAAGAGGAGATCGATGGAGAAGGAGCTCCTGTCCCAAATTCAATTACTGTTGTGCTCCTTTGATTTCATTTATCCTCTCTTCGGTCTCTTCTTATATGGGGAATAGAAAGGAGTTTTATTAAAAATCAAAAAGTATTTTGATAATCAAAGACAGCTTTTAAAGAACCCTTGTTAAAAAAGGCCTTATTTTGTAACAAAGGTTATTTTCTTCCCATATTTTCTTCATAAAGGCAGAATTGTTTCATGGCTAAACCGATTTGACCACAGTGCACTGCCTGGTGGGAAGTGTTAAACCTCTCATTTTGAACTAAACAAGATTACTGGGAAGCTGGCACTCGGTAGCTTTTAGTGGAATGGGTGAGGGACTGTGGCACACCCCTTGCCATTCCAGTAATTGAACTCTTTAGGTACTTCAGTTTCTAATCATCTGCTTTAGAAATGTCTTGCCATTTGTACGTAAGACATTGCTAACAGTTTGATTTCCTCATGTTAACTTAATGAAGAAGAATGAGTCACCATGCCAACTAAAATACCATGGAATGGATAGGGAAACATGTTTCCATTGATACTTTTCTCTCACTTTTGAATTTGGATTTGGACCCTAATCATTTTCTGACCTTTTTAATGATAGCTGTGTTGTATCAGTTAAAATGTATTTTGAAACCCGGCATAGCTCTGATAGAGGAACTTTTTAATCTGTCCATTAAATGTCTTCTTTTGACCTAGAATGAACTCTTCCTTGATTTGTTGTCCAGTTGACTTCCTATTTTTGAAGATGGCTCAACTTAATGTGCATACTTCTATTTCTGTGGCTGTCAATGTCAATTTTCCTTTCAAGTTGAAGCTTTTCTATGAGAGCCAATTTATCATGTTATAATTTATTTTTCTAGGTTTATTATTAGCAGTAACATTTTAAAAGTCAGCAAAATAAAATTAAACAATACCAGTATAATAGTTCCTTGGCTGTCAAATTTGATTGAATATGTAAAAAATAGGTGAGTTAAGCAAAACTTCCTTTGTATTTGTTTATATCCGTGATTTCATTAGTATTGGCATTACATATTGTTAATGTAGATAAGTAATTCTTTTTTAATTTGTAAAATTGTCTTCAGCAAGGAGAGGTTAAAAGACAAGACCAAGGTTGTCAAAGGCAGGAACTGAGCTCATATCTTTCTGAATCCATAGCCAACTCTCTATCTACTCTGCCATGTTACTTTTCATTTTATTTCTATAAATGATTCAATTTGAGATTGTTATTTTAATCTGCTATCTAGTCTGCTCCATCATTTTACTGCTGCTTTTATATGTAGTAGCTAGAAAAGTGAGCTATTTCTTTTTTTCTTTAAAAAAAATGATTTCATTTGCATTAGTACTACCTTTATTTCCTGATATATTGCCCTACCTTCTAACCGACATAAAACATCTCTTATTTTAAGGAATAAAAAAAGTTCATCAAAACTAATCAGCAGAGTCTGATGCAATAGTCTATATTTCAAATCTATAGCATCATAACTAAGCTCAGTAATGAAGAAAGGAGTTAAATCTCTTCCTCAGGGCGATTTATAATTGTAAAACACTTGGTTTTGGCATTGTTGTGATCAGTGTTTTTATAATTTTTCTCATTTCATTTGCTTAACTTTACATAAATGCATATAGGTCTTCTCATATTTCTCTATATACTTTAGATTTTTTTTTTAGGTTTTTGCAAGGCAAATGGGGTTAAGTGGCTTGCCCAAAGTCACACAGCTAGGTAATTATTAAGTGTCTGAAGTCAGATTTGAACTCAGGTATTCCTGACTGACTCCACTCTGCCACCTAGCTGCCCCCATACTTTAGATTTACCTTGTATTTTAGCTCAGTAATATAACATTCCATTTTGTGTGTCATCCCCCAGGCATCTACTTTGTTTCCAGTTCTTCCAGTTAACTCTCCCTTGCCTCAACCCCCTTCCCCCAAACAGCTTCTACAAATATTTCGGTATTATGGGACATTTCCTTTTTTTTTCCACATTTAATCTCTATCAGATACATGCCTAATGACAAATTCTCTGGTTCAAAGTGTGTAAGAGTATGAAGAATTTCAAGAAGACTAGGAACCATGTAGACTTTAATGAAGACTATTTCTTTCCTTTGGAAATAGAGGAATTATTCTACAGTTTTTATTTGGTTTTGCTTTTATATTTCAAAAATTCAAGATCTCTGAGGCAACTAGGTGGTGCAGTGGATAGAGCACCTGCCCTGGAGTCAGGAGTACCTGAGTTCAAATACAACCTGAGACACTTAATAATTACCTAGCTGTGTGGCTTTGGGCAAAGTCACTTAATGTCACTGTCTTGCAAAAAAAAAATTTCAAGATGTTTCCAACAACATAACTTTCATTTGCCAACTTAATATTACTAAACTAATACTAATTGATATCTTTTGATTTTCAATGAGTCTTTTGAGCTGATTAGGAGAAACAGGTTCCTAATACTTTTGGGGAGGGCTAACTGTTTCCATAAGAGTCACATCCAGAAACAACCTTGAAGCAGATTTATCAAAGAATTTTAACCCACAACCTTTAGTCTAACACATGGTGACAGTGTGAATGCCAGATAATGCCACCTCATCTAACATGATTGTACAAGTGTCTAAAAATGGTTTTGGATGAATGTTGTATCCAAATGGAAAAATGCCACTTTGGCTGACTGAACAAAAATGAAGTAATTAATTATAAAATTGTGGCATATACTTACATCACTATTCTTTTAAGATATATTTTCAAGTTTCAAGCCATACATACAGCATGACCTTTCACTGGGACTCTGACTTCATCTCTTGGGACAATCAATAGCAAAACACCCAATTTATTTTATCAGAATATTGACATAAAAATAAGAAACTTTTATGTTACATTAATAAAAAGCATCATTTTTTCTTTTGAATGAAAATAATTATATGTGACAACTTGGTTATGGAAAAAATATTTGATTAATTTTACATGAGTTTTTTTTCCTTCATTAGTCCTGATTAAACTAGCTGTTGCATATGCACATTGAATGTTCTTTCATTATTATGCAAACAAGAGTAATATGATTTTAAGGGGTTCTAGAGGAAAATGAAAAATGAGGAACAATGCCAAAAATGTTGATAGTGTTAAATTCTGATTTTAATTATAAATAAGGGAGATATTGCATGATGATCAATTTAGAGTTAGAACACCAGCCCTGGAGTCAGGTAGATTTGAGTTCAGATTTGGCCTTAAACATTTAAAAGCTGTGTGACTCTAGGCAAATCAGTTATTCTTTATTTGCCTCTGTTTTTTTTAACTATAAAGTGGGGATAAGAGTAGCACCTACCTCTCAGAATTGTGAAATTAGATGAGATAATATTTGTAAAGTACTTAGTACAATAGCACATAGAGAATTCTTTTGTTTGTTTTTGCAAGACAATGGGGTTAAGCAACTTGCCCAAGGTCACGCAGCTAGGCAATTATTAAGTGTCTGAGGCTGGATTTGAACTCAGGTCCTCCTGACTCGAGGGCTGGTGCTCTATCCACTGCACCACCTAGCAGCCCCCATATAGGGAATTCTTGAAAAATATGTTTCCTTTCTCACTCTCTCTCTCTCTCTCTCTCTCTCTCTCTCTCTCTCTCTCTCTCTCCTTTCCTTCTTTCCTTCCTTCCTTCTCTTCTCTCCTTTCTCCCTTCCCTTTTCTTCCCCTCCCTTCTTCCATTTCTCCATCTTTCTTCTTTACTTCCCTTCTTGTTCTTTTTTTCTTCCTTCTTTTCCTTCCTTCCTCACTCCTTCCCTCCTTCCCTCTTCCTTCCTTCCTTCCTTCCTTCCTTCCTTCCTTCCTTCCTTCCTTCCTTCCTTCCTTCCTTCCTTCCTTCCTTCCTTCCTTCCTTCCTTCTCCTGGTTTAATATCCTAACTCTAAAGAAAAGGAAAATAAGAAACGATGGCTAGAGAGTAAAACTCCTGGTCACACAGGGATTGAAGGACATAACTTCTAGGTTTTAACCTAGTTTCTTGACTTCATATGTAGCACTCATTTGCTTTAGAATGAAAGATTTCAGTTAGGTTGGAGTGGCTTATCTTGTTAGTCAACTGTTGTCAGTGTGAACAATACATGATACTGGTTTGCATCTCTTTTATTCTTTAAACTGCATAGATGTTGCCAAGGGTTTAATTTGGGATTAAATGGTCCTTAGACTCAAGCAGTTTATTTCTATTTGTTTGCCAAGAAGCATAGCACACACAGCTTTCAGTGTCAGCATCTTTACATTTTTCTGGCATTCAATGTAACCATTGCTCTCAAATGTAATTTTCCTTTTCTTACAAAAAGGAAAGATCAGGAGACAAATGGCAATGCTTGCTATCATATTGGTGGCAGTTTTTCTTCTGTCATATAGTTAAATGCTGGAAGAATGTGTTTTCCTTTGCTGTTTTGTATAATCTTTGTTGATATGCTCTTCTACACTAGAAGAAATATTTTCTAAGTTTCAGAAAAAAAAGCTATCTATTAGCTTGGCAGAGACTTTTTCTGGTGCATTTTTCTTTCTTTTTTCTTCTTTTTGAAGACACATTTATATAGAGCATGATTTTTTGGAGGATTTATATTAGAGAGTTTTTTTTTCCCAGTTTATGTGGCAACTTTCAGATGACTATTATGATAGCGCTTATAGCAATTAAGATTGGAAGTGTTTAATAACACATGCAAACAGATGACTAACAAAATAAGCCACTCAAACATAACTGAAATCTTCCATTCTAAAGTAAATGAGTACTAGCGTCAAGAAACCTAGTTGCAAACCTAGCTACGACCTTCAGCCCTTGTGTGATCATGAGTAAACTGCTATACCAAGTCTCTACCTATGGCCTGCAGTCTTAATCAATAACTTCATCTTATCCTCCCTCAGGAGCAGATCAATGTTTAGGTAGGGGCAGGGAATGTCTGGACCAGGAAAATCATAGGGTCTAGTGCTGTCAAGGCAATTGCAGGTGGAACTCAAAATTCAATAAATCTAGGCTAAACATTTTAGGGTTGAATTAAATAAATGTTTGACCAAATAGAACAAGCTAATTTTTACAATTTGCCCTTGACCAAAAAAAAAAAAAAGATTCCCTATTCCTGCTTTAGAGATCACAGTGCGGGGAATGGAGTAGTGTTGACTGATACTAAGGGAATCTCTACCTTTTGTCATTTAATGCTTTTCCACCAATGCCACCTTCCTTCTATCTCCTTATACTTTGCTGTCCTCCATGAACTCTAAGATCTAGTGGCCGATGTACCCTTTCTCCTACATAATACTCCATCCTCTCATTTCTTGCCTTGTCCTGGCTTTCTCATTATCTGGCATGTTTTTCTTCCTCATCTCCATCTCTCAAGTTCCACCTCTTCTTTTAAGATTCAACTAATTTTTCATCTTATGTGGACTTCCTATTCCTTCTGAGATTACCTTAAACCTAATCTGCATAGATCATGTATGTGCGGAGTTATTTATTTTATCTTCCTCATTAGAATATGAGATCCTTTCAGATAGGACAATGTTTTGTTTTTCTTTGTATTCCTAATGCTTAATCCAATCTCTGCCTTATAGTAAGTTCTTAATAAATACTAGGGACTGACTAGCCTTGCTTCCTTTTCAGCAATTAAATCTGATTATTCAGATTTTTTTTCCAGGGGTAGGAAATATTCTCTTTAGAAAGTTTAGCAAACATTTATAAATTAAAAATAAATACTGCAATTTTTTTCTTTTTTAGGTCTATTCCCTAGCCAGCCTCACAAATCTCTTCTTCCAACCTCCTACATTGTCTTGGACTAAAAGATGATCACCCTGATGTTTTGTTGGCTATGCCACTCTATAGAATTAAGTTGTTTCGGAGTGGGAATATTGGTTGAAGCTGACTGAATAATTCTCTACTACAAACACACACACACACACACACACAAACACACACACACACACACACACACACATACACACACACATACAGACAAGCGCAGGCACGCATTAGCTTCATCTATCTCAGAAAGTGAAGAATCAGTTAATCAATAATCAGTAAATAAACATTTATTAAGTGCCTCCTTTCAGCCAGCCACTGTACTAAGTGCTAAGGATATAAAAAAGAGGCAAAAGACAGGTCTGCTCCTCTAATCTAATGGGAGAAAAAGCAAACAACCAGATATGTACAGACAAAAAGGATATATAAAGACTACATTTGCAATAAGCTCTTGTCTGAGAGCTCCACACATTGCATGCAGAAGAAATAATCTACCACAAGTTTGGCCACATTATATTATGTCTCTATTTTCCTTTGGTATGTAGATGCATGCCAAAGGACTGCAGGTAAGACTTTCAATTGCCTATCAAATTTCCATGGCTGCTTTCTATTCAGCATCTTCCAAGATTTTTTAAGCAGGAAAAAAAGCTCCAAAACTTTGTAATGGAAAATGTGAAACATCTTTTTTTTAAAAAAAAAATGAAAATAGAGCTCAATCGTGGGGTAAAAAAAATCATTTTTATGTGGAAGCCCTTGAAACAAATTGAACTTGTAAATAAATCATGGTCTATGAAAATACATGTCTCTACCTTTTGATATAGCTAAATTTATTTTTTAAAAAATCAAAGCGAACCTCACCATTAGAACAACTGACACAATTTATTCAAGTTTAAACTTTTAAAGATATACTCTCCCTTTCTTCCTATGCTTTATAAATAAATCATAGACAGAGAACTCCTGCACTGCAAGAAAAAGTGATTTCTATGTTGACGTTTTTTTTTCCTTGGGGGGCGAGGTCTGGGAGGATGGGTGGAAATGATGGTGACATTGGTCCCAAGTAGGGGGAAAAAACAGGTGTCTTTCAAGGTACAGCAGGCTTGGTGCCATGGAAAGGTTTACCAGACTATTTTCATGAGTGAAATTAAAGGGGGTCTTAGAATTTCGTGCTAGGGAGTTATAAAGTATGTGTTAGACAAAGCAATGCATCAGAGTTTTGGGGGAATGCTGAGGTCCATGTGTGCTAAGAGTTAGCATAAACTTGTTTATTCTTTTACCTTACATACCTTTACTAAATGAACATACTTAATTTGTTATTGTAAGGATATATATTAATATATATATAAATATACAATATATGTATATAGTATATATACAATATATATAATAAATATATATATTACACAAATATTTATTAAATCTCAGGTATTTCTATGATCCCAACTTTTTTAGTTTATAGTAGCTACAAAAGATCTGCTAGTATTTCAGATAAAGCATTGCCAATATAGCTCTATATTATTCATTTTAGATGAATACATTGGATCAGGGTCTCAAATTTGTTCCTTTAGAATTAAAGACTAGAATTCAGCCAAGTTTTCAATATCAATACCCAATATTCAAAGTTTATAGAAGATAATTGAGCTAAGTCTTTTAAGGCAATGTATTTATGTATCTTAGGAATAGACAAATACTTTCTAAGATTAGATATTTTTGTATTGGGAAAATAGAGATTAACATAGTGTATCCAGGTTTGTGGGAGATTGTTCCTTATGTATACAGTATGAGGGAGCTCCTAAGAGAAGATTTTATGGGAAATGTAGTCTCAAAGAGATATTGTTTGTTTATTATTCTTGTTTGTCCATATTTGCTTATGAATCCTATTGCTTATGAATTACCATTTAATAAAATACAGTTGCCTATTAAACTAAGTAATGGGAATAAAAATTTAAAAAAGAGACCAATCCTACCCTCAAGGATATTATAATCTAATGGAGCATGACAACATACAAAAAGGTGCTAAAGAGGTGTCACTGGTGCTTGGTGAGGGAGGAATAGAAGGGAGGGAATGGGTTATAACATGGTTCCTATTATTTGTCAAACACTATATTAAGAAATTTATAAATATTATCATATCATTTGACTTTCAGAGTAATCCCTGGGAGGAAAATTGCTGTAATCATCACTATTTTATATAGAAACTGAAGCAAATAGAAATGATTTAACCAGGGTCACACAACTCTCAAATGATTGAGGCAGGATTCAAACTTAGGTCTTCCTAACTCCAGACCCAGCTCTCTCTCCGCTGAGTCACTTAATTTGTGGGAGGGTGTCTTTCTGTGGAATAGTAACCAAGCAGAGCTGCCAATGGAAAAAAAAAAATAGATTTACCTGGAAGTCTCTACAAAAAAACTCCAGCTCTCAAATCAGAGAGGAGAGGATAGGGAGGGATCTGGAAGGTCCCATATAGTTTGAAGGAGGCCATGCATTCATTGGGGTGATGAGGAGAAACTGCATTCCTCTTACAAAGTCTTGGACATTTATAAAGGCATGCTTTATATGAGTAATGGGAAGAAGACAATTTAGACGGGTCATTTAGATGATAACCTTGAAGAAAAAATTGTTTGAATCAAGATAATTGATTCTTAAGTGCCAGACAGAGGAGTTTGCATTTGATCTTATATTTGATAGAGAGCCTCTGGAATATATTGGAAGGGGAGGTTGAGATAGTCTGCTTTTTGCTTTAAGAATATCCCTTTACAAATTTATAAAGAATAGGATAGAATAGGGAGGGATTTGTAGTTAGAAGGTCAAGGAGGACATCTTAAAATGTTCCAGGTGAGAGGTGATAGTAACCTGAATAAGGATGGGAGGGAATGGAGAAAAGGGACCAGGTTTGAGAGCTCTGAAAAACATCTGTTTGTGCAGGGTGAGTAGATTTTAGGGACTTGACATCATTCATCCAAAGAGCTTGTTTAGTTTATGAAAACAGGAAACAATGGTATTAATAATAATAATAATAATAATATGAAAGGTATTTTTTAGAAATACTTATAAAATTAATGTACAAATATATTTTGCCATTTAAATTTTACCTGAGTTACTTATCAACTGTGTAACATTGGGCAAATCACTTAGCCCTGTTTACCTCAGTTTCCTTATCTGTAAAATGAGCCGGAAAAGGAAATGGCATATCACTCCAGTACCTTTGTGAAGAAAACCCCCAATGGGATCAACTCATAAAGAGTTGGAGATGATTGAAAAATAGTTGAAAAAAGTTTATATTTGACTAATATGACTTTTCCAAATGTTAAGTAAATAAAAATTATGAAAAAAATTCCTGTTTCTGAACTCTTAAGAAATATCATTCATTCATAAGAAGAGAGGAGGTTTAATTGAAGATTTAATACGTGCCAGATACTGTGTTAAGCATTTTATAAATATTATCTCATTTGATCCTCATAACAACACTGTAGGGGAAATTGCTGTAATTGCTCCATTTTATGATTGAGAAAATTGAAGGCAAAGAGAATTTAAGTGACTTGCCCAGGGTCATAGAATTTTTAAGTGTCTGAGCAGTTAATGATTCCAGTTTTATTTAAAAATAGTAGTATTAGAACTTTGTGCTCCCTTTACCTCCAATAAACTCTCATACATACCCACCTCTCTAAATCCACACATATTGTTATAGTTGTTCAGTCATTTCAGTCATGTCCAACTCTTCATGCCTCAATTTGGGATTTTCTTGGCAAAGATACTGAGTTGTTTGTCATTTCCTTCTTCAACTCATTTTACAGAAGAGGAAATTGTGGCAAACTGGATTAAATCACTTGCTGAGGTCCCCACCACCTCCTCTTCCTCCTTCCTCCCATCATCCATAAATGCACATATATAGACACACAACATGTATATGTGTGTACATATGTATATGTAAATATACATATATGATCAGAACTTGAAATGATAATTTACATTTATAACTATTATTTATATTTTATATTCCTTGTACTTAGAACTATTCAACTTAGATTTCAAGGGAATTGCTTTCAATTGAAATCAACATATTTTAAATCTCTATTATTTTCAAGGCACTATTCCAGATGCCAGGAAATAAAAAAAAAGGAATGAGTGAAATAAAAAAAAGACAACATCCTGTTAACAGGAACTTACAATGAGCTGGGGGTCTGAAGATTTAATATTTGGTAGAGAGAGAGCCAGCAAGGAGTAGAGAATAGAGAGTTGGCCCTTGAGCTGAAGTCTTACCTCTGACATATGCTGGCCCTGAGACCCCAAAGTAGTCTTTTAATCTCATAATACTTTAGACAACTTAAGATTCTAGATTGTAAAATAGTGGCTGACCTGCACTGGTAGAGGGCACTTCCTCTCCTGGGAGTTCCTTCCTTATAACAATGAAATCATAGGTACAGCCCCTATCCTTATTCAGATGTAAAATTAGATTAGGAATAGGTTGAAGAGGGTAGGAAGGAGGGATATTCAGAAACAGCAAAAAAAATCTCTTTTTACAGATTACAGTTTTGATAGAAATGCTAATTTTATCAAATAATAGGGACTATGGCAACATACAGTTAGGAGCCTGTTCCATGCCCAGACAGACATTGGCAACCACTCCTAGTGTCTCCGGCACTTCCCCTCAGTTAAGATGTGGTTTAAACACATAGTCTTCTGCTGCATTAGTCCAGTTTCCCTTTTGAGATTCTTACACATTTAAGATTACTTCCCTTGGCTGCTTCTGATGTGACAGGCTGACCTCCTCCTTTGGGGCTTCCTTGCTACCCTTCCTTTCCTCTGTTGTATCCGTTTCCCCTCCCCCCTGCCCCCTTCCCCCAGGCTCCCAAGACTAAATCTGCTTCCTAGTAGAATCTTAAACATCCTTCTGTTTCTTCCCATTTCTTGAAAGTCCTCCTTCCCCCCCCCAAAAGGCATAAATTTCTAATTTTTGCTTTAAAAAAATCCTTTTTTATAGGAGATTACTTTGGCCCTTATCCAAAGTATAAAAAGGGAATTTTGCTGCATGTGCACAACAGAATTATTTCTCAGTATTTATCTTCTTTATTCAGTATTTCACTTCCCATTTATCTTCTCCAACTGGGTAGTTTCTGTTTCATGTAATGGAAGAGGCAGTGTTATTGCAATTTGTTTCCCAAATCAAATTATGAAAGCTTTTCCCTATGGTTCTATTTACTTTTATTTTTTATTTTATTTATTTATATTTATATTTTATAAAAAAAATCATTGCTATTTATTTTTGCTGATAGGGGGAAGATGCAAAATATTTAAGGTGGTTTGGAGTGGGGGGAATTTCAGACTCATACGTTCTAGGATCTATAACTTTGATTAAAATAAGGGTATGGATTAGGATAATGATATTGATAATGATGACAATAATGATAATGATGATGATAAGCAGTTAACTTTTATAAGATGCTTTGAAATGTACATTATGCTTTTACATGTGTTACCTTATTTGCTCCTCAAGGAACACTTGTGAGGTAGACTCTATTATTGTCGCCATTTGATAGCTAAGAAAACTGAAGCTTAGAGGGTCGTCTAGAAAATAAGAATCTGATGTAGAATTTAGGACTCAGGTCTTCCTGATCTCAAGTCCAACCCTCTGTTCACCTCATTACTTAGCTTCATAGAATAGGCTGGGAAAGTACGCCTATTAGAGAATCATAGTCATGAGTTTAGAGCTAGAAGGAGTTTTAATAGCCAATGATTTCAACCCTTTCATTATACAGAAAACGATAGGAAGGAATGAGAGATTAAATAATTTGCACAGGGTCACCTAGATAGTGAGTATCCGAGTCAAGATTTGAACTCAAGTTTTCTTGATTCTAAGCCCAACATTTTATCCATTATGGAACTTAACTACATCTGGTCATGTCATTTCAGCCTAAAGTTCTGAACATCCGAAAAGGAGAGGACTGACAAACTGTCGCATCACTTATATAGTGAAATAATTACCAGAATTTCATTTAGCATTATCCCATCTTCTCAGACATAAGGAGAAGCTTCAAGAACGTTTTTCCCCAAGGCCATTTGATAGTAGCCATTTAGTATAAGGTTACTTTTCCCAAACTTCAAAGGACCTGTGTCAGACTCGGAAACATTATTTATCTTGCTTTCTCACATCTCTTCTGTAGTTCTAAGACATCCTTTCTCTTCTCCTTCTACTTTCTGTTATCTTTATTTCTATACTTTGTTAATACATCCAAAATCTCTTTTACTGTTATTTTATTTTCTCTGGCATTTTCACTGTTTTTCTTTGCTTGCCCTGAATTATTTTTTGAGCCAGACATTTATAAACTTCTGCTCATAATTTATTTATGTAATCTTTCAAACAAGATGGTGTTAATATATTATACATTACACATTAAAGAAAGACATATGGGATTCTGAATATAAATTGTAGAAACTCATATTTGCCTACTGAATCAAAGTTGGAAAGGGCTGAATAATTTTCTTGGTGCTTATTGGACTTTTCAAAAGTACTTTCTTGATGTAAAATGGAAACATCTAAAAGAAAATAAGGAGAAAAACATCAACTAACTGTAGGCATTTTTCTTTGTAACCAAAAATTAAAGTAAAATAAATATCTATTTATCCTGTAAATCTTTTAGCCATCACTTTCAGCAAAAAACATGCAAATATACTCATTTCACATTCTTCCATTCTCTCTTCTTAATCCACTTTACAACTCTCACATTTCAGATGCAAATTGTTCTCATGTGTCACATGGTCTCCTACCTTGATAGGAAGGTAAACTGTAGAAATATTGAGATAGCAAGCTGCTGCCAACAGGCATAAGAAGGGTATGTACCTTTTCTCCCACTCTGAATCTGCCTGTAGCCAGTTGAGAGACAGACAGAGAGAGAAGAAAGAACCAAGAGACATAGAGTCAGAGAGACTGAGTCAGAGACAAATAGAGACAAATGGGGATAGACAGAGAGACACAGAGAGATATTGAGACACAAAGACAGAGAGGGAGAGGGGGATAGAAGAGAGGATACAGAGACAGAAAGGAGAGAGGAAAAGAAAAGAAGATAGAAAAATATAGAAAAACAGAGAGAGACAGAAATATGCAGAGACAGAGAGGGGAGAGGGAGAGAGAAAGATGGAAAGAAGAGAGAGGGTAGTGACCAGAACTTCTGGTCAAGAGTTTTTTATTGTCTTGTTGCAGAGTTGAGTGTTTTCATAGGAGACAAAAGAATAAGATGAAAACACTCAATGTTAGAGGATTATGATCCCAGAATTTTTGCTATTTCTGAGTGACTTTTCTGGTTTTCTTGAGTTCTCTCTTGATACGTATATTCATAGGTAATACAGACTCATTAAAATAGCCTCATTCCCCCAGAGGAAAGAAAAGCAACTCCTAGGGAGAATTCAGGGTGCCTTGGAAGGGAAAGAACAATTCTTTTTAACTTCCTCATATACCTTTATTTGCCCATTCATGATTTGCATGGTTGATATATTCAGGTGCCTATGGTCTATTTCCCCTAGGTTGGTACAGTCCCAAGAATCATCATCTCACTTTCTCCTTCTGAATCTTTCTCTCTAGCCCAACCACCTAGGAACACTCTTAGAATCTGTAGTTTAGAGGAAAGTGTGATTGGTTGCAACTATGAAATATGCTTCTTTTGTCTTTTGTGATTAACATGGAGATCTGGTTGCCAGTAATGCAAGCTTGCATCCTTTTTTTGTTCACTGCACGATGCAGTAAATCAACTGGACCTTATCTAACTTCATGGAATTCCAGAATTAGACTGAAAGATAGAGGGAGAGGGAGGCACCACATATCAGTCCGGACCTCAAGTTTTCTGACATCTTGGCATTAAGAAGCATGTAAAGACTGGGCAATGATAGTTCTGTATCACTGAGGTAGTGACCAATGTGTAGGAATGTAGTAGACATAGAATTGAAAGGCTTAGTCCATCCCCAACAGCTTCATGTAGAAGTCTTAATATTTGTGAAATGAATAATTGTATAATGTAAATTTCCTAAATGCTTCTGTTTAGGGAATGAAATTCCATAGTTACTTAGCAAAATCTGTTGATTATGCTATATGAAAATGTAATTATATTAAGAAAGGTTGGTAGTAAAGTAAAAAGAGCATCACTCCTGGAGTCAGGAATATCCAAGTTCAAATTCTTCCTTAGATAATTAATATGTGAGCCTGGGCAACTTACTTACCCTCTGTCTGCCTCAGTTTTCGCAATAGTAAAATGCAGATCACAATAGCACTCACCTATCAGGACTATTGGGATGGATCAAATGAAGTAATATTGGCAATGTGATTAATACAATGCTGAAACATAGAAGGTACCTTAAGATTACCTTGATATAGTAGCCAAAAAAATTCCAGTACAATTCAGTTGAATTCAATAGATACTTGTTAAACATCTGTCCATTCAGGAAACGATAGCATCAACTGGAATTCAGTTTATGAAAAGCTTTCTGATAATTATCTTTCAGGTGTAATGTATCAATGTCTGCAATACTCCATCTTATGTCTAAAAGTGAGAGAGACATCTTCACTTAACACTTCCACCTATTTTATTTTTTTCTCCCATCTATTTGCTTTCAGAGTTCTAAAATGTGATCTTCATCTGGAAGGGAAAGGAAAGGGAAAAAAAAGGGAGGAAAAGAAAAAAGGAAAGGAAAGAAGCATTAATTAAGTGCCTACTGCATGGCAGGCACTCTACTAAGCACTTTTCAAATATTCATTTTTTTCTCCATTTACTTTCTTCCATCGACATCTACCTTTGATCCCAAAGAGAATATCTGAAAGATTCCCCAACTTAGAGTTATTTTTTTGAAAAATACTTATCCTAAATCTCCTGAAACTCATCTCTTGACCTTGTGATACTGCACTGATTTAGTTTTCTTTCTGTGTTCTCAATTGCTTGCATTTAAAGAACTCCACTCCATCATCTATTTTGCCTGTTCCCATCTCCAAGTATTCACCAGTAATCAGATCTCAACTGTCTGCTCTTTGGTAATATATTTGCACTTATAACTTCTCTCCCTATCTCTCAGATTGCCCAATGATGACTAGAAGTTTCATTTTGATGTTTCACTGATTTTTCCCTTAAAGGACAGGGTAGTAGATTGTTTCAACTGGAAATTGTACAAAGCCCCATTGACATACCTGTGGACAAATGGAGATATGGAGACTAAGGTGTAGTTTGGTAGATTTCAACATAGTTGAAAGATTGAACCAAACAATTGGTAATTAATTGATTATAGCCTTGGGGATTTGTCTTTTGTGTGTGTTTGTGTGTGCGTGCGTGTGTGTGTGCTCATGTATATGTGTGTTTTGAATCAATGATGTAGATGAAGTACAGATAGGATGAATATCAAATATGTGGAGGGAGTATAAATGAGAGGGCTATGGGATGTAGGATGACAGACTTGGGATTCAATATGTCCTGACAGGTCAGAAACTAAGAAGGTATGTTTTAATAGAGATAAATGTAAAGTCCTACACTGGGGCAAAAACCCCATACAGTATAGTGTAGGGGAGTTGTGACCATTCAGTAATGCATATGACAATCTTAGAGATTTAATGGGCTCTAATTTTGGTGTAAATCAACAGTGTGAAAAGTGCCTTCAAAAGGGGGGAAACGAATATAATTTTATGTTCATTAATAGAAATGTAATGTCTAGGAGAAAGGAAGTTAAAACATGTTACACTTTAGATTAGACCACATGAGGAGAAGTGTGTATAAAGCACTTTTATTACCCTAAAAGAAAGGAACCTGGTCAGCCAAAGTATTATTTATTTAAATGTTATTTTTAAACGAGCATTTTGACATTTTCATTTTATTTAGTCTGGTAACTATGGTGGAATATCTCTCTTCTAATTACTAAACTCAACAAAGAGATACAGTGTAGTATAGAGTGTTGGAGGGGACAGAATAAATAAAATCAGACACTTAATTTGAAATCAGGGTACCTTGGTTGAATCCTTGGCCACCCGCGTGATCTTAGACAAATATTGTACTTTTGCGAGTTTCAGTTTCCTTGCCTGTAAATTAATAGGGGACTTTAACAAAATGAACTTTAAGGTCCCTTTTAGTACAAGATTTTATGATACTAAGTGACTGGTTTTGTTACCTGTGAAAGCCTGCCTTTTAGTATAAGAAATGTGGGCAGGAAGAACTCATCTAATTTAAAATCAGGTGGAAGGACAAATGCTGTAAATTATTCTCCTCTTTCTTTAACTCCCAAAGTACTTTGTAACTCTCTTATGAATTTATGTGCTTGACTCTGCTGTGTCTGTGTGTGCGTGTGTATAGCCAACATCCTTTATAAATATATATATACATATATATATATATATTTATAAGTATATTTGAATATGTAAGTGTGTGCACGTGGGGCAGGGGTGAGCCTGGAGTCGAGAAGACTCATCCTACCTAAATTCAAAAGTCTGAGTGATCTCAGACACTTATTTTCTGGGTGTCCCTAGGCATGTCCTTTAACCCTGTTTGCCTTAATTTCTTCATTTATAAGATGTATTGGAGAAGGAAATGGCAAGCCATTCCAGCATCTTTGCCAAGAAAACTCCAAAGATACTTACCAAAGGTTGGACAACTGAAATGCCTGAAGATTGACCAAAAATGTGTTCAAATACATGAATACATATATGTATATTACTCACATATATACACATCTGTCTGTGTGTGTGTATGTGTATACTGTCAAATAGAAACACCCTGAGAAGCAGGATACTTATGCCACCTTCAATTCCTTTCAAGACTTGGCACAATGGTTCACTTAAAATGGTTGAAAGAATGAAAAAAGTATTTATTGTTTAAAATGTCCTTGGTACTGTGTAGAGCTCTGGGGATACACATAAGATAGTGTCACAGGAATTGGTTTTAGCTGATGAATGGGAGACCCAGTTGTATTGTGAGCAGAATCAGGGTCTGGGATCAAATCCAGCCACAGGTGATTATTTCCTTATGACTTTTGGAAACTCCCTCAACCTCTTTAGGGTTTTAGTTTTCTCAGTTGGACAATTCAAGTTTCTATTCCCAATCCCAGTTCTCTATTCAGATGAACATATTTCACAATCTGTCTCCTCATGCATAAAGCAAAAGCCTTGTACTAGAAATTCAATCTTATTTTCATGCTCTAGATTGATAGATGATAAAAATAGGGTAAGAGGTGATAGATGATAGATAAATTATATGATAGAGAAACCAACTGACACTCTTACAGGGTGAGGGGTAGTATTAGTTTGATTATTAGGAATAGAATAAGAGGTGTAAAAAAAAGCAGGGAGAATGGAAGAGCAGGAGTTAAGTGCTCATTGGTACTTGGGAAGATGGCCAAGGTAGACAACTGTATGGAACATTGGCACATGGTCTAGTGGTCAGATCTGAGGCTTGAGGATTGATTAAATGAGAATAGGCTTAGACACTTAGCAATCAATGCAGCTCAATTCCAAGATGGTTTGTTCCATAATTCTCTTAGGAACCAGTGAAGGGCAAAGAAATGAGAGAAAGAGGAAGAGAGTGTTGAGTTTGTCTGTGTGTGTTTGTGTATGTGTGCATGTGCATGTGCATGTGCTTAGAAATATTTTTAAAATAAAGCAAATAGTTGAATGAACAAATCAATTAATGAAAAATAGGCATCCCCTTTGGCCTTCCTTAGATCTTTTCCCCAAAGAAAAGGAGGAAAAGCCATTTCATTTAATACAATACAAACAAAAACATAATTAGCTCCAGACGTTTGACATACAAAGGCATATGGAGATTATTGTTATTAAGGCCATCAGTACATTTGTCTGTTGTTGATGATAACACAGGGTTGCCTGTGACCGTAGATTTTTGAGCTCAGTTGTGAGAATGAATGAAGACTAGATCAAACCTACCTAACCCTATTAAGCATGTGGATCTTTCACTTTTTTCTGAAAGTCAAACTAAAACACTCTAAAGAAAAGAATTAAGACCAAAAGACACCCATAGGATACTCTTGGTGAACTGGGAATCTTGTGGTAGCTTTTCAAGCCTATGGAAATGAAGCAATCCCTTTGCAACATAACGGTTTGTTTTCAATTGGGTTACAAAGTACAATTCAGTTTTGTAACCGATTATAAGGAATAGGACCACTTGCCTTCCATCAATAATAATTTATTTTTCTCTGTCTCCTTTCTTTCAGAGAAAGAATGTGCCTCTTTTCCTTAGTGTTGGTTTGCTGACTTTTTGGGGGACCTCACTTTTGGGAGCCCGCCTATACTGGATGGGGAATAAACCACCAAGCTTCTCCAACTCGGATAACCCTGCAGCTGATTCCGACAGCATCATGGCTCGCACTCTGACCTTCCTATACTTGCCAACCAAGAACCTCTGGCTGTTGCTATGCCCGGATACCCTCAGCTTCGATTGGTCCATGGATGCAGTACCACTGATAAAAACTATCTGTGACTGGAGAAACCTCCACACTGTGGCCTTTTATATTGGACTCTTTTTCCTTACCTACTTCAGCCTGAGGAACCCAAGTACCAAGAGAGAGTGCAATGGGAAAGCCTTTACCAATGGCAAGCAGAATGCAAATGGGCACAGCTGCCACCCAGACACAGAGGATCAGGACTCTGAGCCTAAACCCAACTTTGCAGAGAAAGCAGAAAATGGCATTAAAAACCATGTCCCCCAGCGACCACTGCTTCCTTCCACAGAGAACATTGTTGTCCTGTCACTGTCTTTGTTAATAGTTCCCTTTGTCCCTGCCACAAATCTGTTTTTCTATGTTGGCTTTGTAATCGCAGAGCGTGTACTGTATATTCCCAGTATGGGCTTCTGCCTCTTAATTACAGTAGGTGCCAGAGCCCTTTATGTCAAAGCCCAAAAGCGCTTTCTTAAGAGTTTGATTTTTTATGCCACAGGTGCACTAATTATTTTTTATGGACTAAAGACTGCCATCAGGAATGGGGACTGGCAGAACGAGGAGATGCTATATAGATCAGGGATAAAAGTCAATCCAGCAAAAGGTAATCTTTCATTCATTTGTTTGTTCATCCATCTATTCAACCTTTCACCCATCCATCCATCCATCCATCCATCCATCCTTCCATCCATCCATCCATCCATCCATCCATCCATCCATCCATCCATCCATCCTTCATTCAGTTAAGTGAATTGAATGATTTGTTATGTTTAAGCAAAAACAAGAAAAAAATAAAATGTTTCATTTGCATTTTGCACC
Source organism: Macrotis lagotis (assembly GCF_037893015.1). NCBI lineage: Eukaryota > Metazoa > Chordata > Mammalia > Peramelemorphia > Peramelidae > Macrotis > Macrotis lagotis. The sequence continues at coordinate 298,584,173 of NC_133659.1, forward strand.
CCTAATATACAAGTTTTCTTCCACATTAGATGGACCATAAAGCAGATTGATAGATTGTTTCTATAACTGAAATATGGAGCTGTTTCCCCTTGGGTTTGAATAAGATTGCTCAAAGTGGTTGAGACTTCTATAGAATTTGGAGAGCATATTTGGTACCTTAACTCAAGATGTACAAAAGAGATTAAGTGGTTGGTATTGACTTTTGAATCAAAGGATTTGAATTTACTTCTTGCCTCTGCAACTTTGATCAAGTCCCTGGCTCTCCATTTTTTTTCCTAGGAAATGAGCAGACTGGACTAACTGATGTCTGAAATTGCTCCCAGTTCTACACTTGTGATCTTGAGAACATCTCTTAGCCATCCATAATTTTCCCATCTGTTAATATGCCTGGCAGATAATAAGCATTTAATGTTTATTAATTGATTGTGCAGTCTAGACATCTATTCTGGCTTTAGGCCTATGAATGTAATCTTAGAAGGACCCTTTATTGTCACATACTAAAAGTTAGGTTATTCTACTTCCATTCGCAACAGTGCTAATGTTTTCCAAAGCATTATTTGAGGTGTTAACTATAAAGTCTTAAAAAGATTTGGATCTAAAATTGGCCCTAGTTCTTGGAAATTGTGTCTCCAGGTGTCAGTGTACCCATGTGACAGGGATTAGTTTCCAGTGTTTTCTTTTTTTTAACCAGACAGAATAATTAAGGTGTTACCAAATTCTTTTCAAATTGCTCTTATTTAAGAATTACTAATTACTATGGGGAGTTGACTCATTTATCATGTAGCCCAAGGACTGTTTGGCATTTGAACTTTTTCCTATTTCAGAAAAGGAAATCAACTCACCTTGGCATCCATTGCCAGCACAACAACAACAACAAAAAGCATTTGGATTTGAGGTGTTTTAAAATGACCAACATCTGTTACCATGGGCAACTCTTTTTCGGTGAATTAAAAGTTAAATGAGAACAGGAAGCAATGGAATGAGAATTACTATGTTTCCAGTGCAGAAAGATGGCTTTTGCTAAATTAGACAAAAGTTTTTATACTGCATAAGTTCTCCAGGCATTTATGGTTCAAGATTTTACGAAACACCACTATTTTCCTTTACATTGATTTCATCGATTATTCCTTTTTTTGATGATTTTCATCTAATTTTCTCAAGTCTGTCTAGTTTGGTGGAAAGATTGAAGGACTTGAAATCAGGACAACTGATATTAAATTTTGACACAGACTAGCTATGTGACTTTGGAAAAATTACTTAACATTTTTAAGCCTCGCCTGTGAACTGGGAATGATAATAGTCATACTACTTGCTTCTGGAAGTTATATGTGGAAAGACTCATCTTCCTGAATTAAAATCTGACCCAAACATTTAATCTTGTTTGCCTCAGTGTCCTCAAGTATAAAATGAACTGGAGAAGGATATGGCAAACCACTCCAATATCTTTGCCAAGAAAATCCCAAATGGGGTCAGGAAGAATCAGACACAACTGAAAAATAAGTGAACAGGGCTTTGTGTGTGTGTGTGTGTGTGTGTGTGTGTGTGTGTGTGTGTGTGTGTGTTTGAGGGGGAGGGGACTTGTGGAGCATCTTGCTTGCAAAGATTCTAGTACCAAAATATGTACTACAAAAATCTTAGTATAATTTTAAGTGTTAACAGTCTAAAACTATATTATTAAGGCCTTTGGGATATCTTGTATGTAACTGTAAATTTTCATGACTATTCTTACCCCCAAATGACAGTATGATATAATGGTTAGGGAACTGGTCTCAGGGCTAAAACGACTTGAGTTTTATGACTCAGAGACATTGGGTGAATCTCTCCACCACTCAGTTCCTGCAGGTGCCTCTCCTCAAAAGAGAAGGTGTTAGCTCTGCATTAGCTGAAGACCTTTCTATCTGAGAATTCCTTATGCGATGGAATCACAGCCCAGGACCCCAAAGGAAAAAAAAAATACTTAAATAAATCTGCCAGCACATAAATGTTTGAGGACTTTATTTGTGCAGGGAGTTGTAATTATTCCAGAATATTTAGTTCATGGTCCTATTGCTTTAGCCACTTGATAGAACAATTACATTGGGGACAGCTCCTCATTCTCAACTGGCCAACAAACCCAAGGAAAGCCCCAGAGAAAACAGACCTTGGTAGGTTCACTTAGGAAACATAAATGTTTTCTTAAGTAGAGTTCTAATTGCCCACATTCCAATAGAGTTGATTAAAGAAAAATAGATAGCAGGGATTCCAAAGGAGAGCCCAGACACTTAAAAGGGGCCAATATTTACCATTATCGAGCATTGCTCAGGGGAAAAATCCTTCCTGTGGCTTTTCTCATTAGTGAATTCTGCCCAGGTTATTGATCATCTAACTCAAACACTGTTACTAAAAGAAATCATTGCGTTTGCAGTGGAATGTGATACCTTTGAAAATGGCATATGAATATGTCTATCAAGGGTCTTCGCTGTACTTAGAAGCTATTTTTTGGTAATTCATTTGCCATACATTACATTTTGCTTGGAATACTGGCCTCTGAGATGCCTTCCAACTCTCAGATTTCATAACACTGTGATATATTCAAGGAAATTGAAAAAAAATCAATCTGTAAATTCCATTATACTTCCTGGACCCCTTGTTAGTGATGATACTGTGACTAGCTTTGTCTAATTATATTGAAAATGCCCTAGTTATTACAACCTTGTTACATTATTTGCTATTTCCTCTGTGGAATCTTTTGCTTTATTATTCATCAGGATCTGTAAAGCACTGCCCCCCCCTACCCCCAGAACTTTGGCATGATAAAAAGAACCAATCAAAGGATCTTGGTTTGAATCTTGAATTCTGCTACTTACTAGGTAAGTGACCTTGGGCAAGTCACTTCTCTTCCCAGGGTCCTCTTTTCTTTTATCTATAAAATAAAGGGATTAGGAATAATGATTCTGAAGGCATTTTTCTGTTTCAGATACTTAGGATTTTAATTTATATACACTATACAATGATAAGTTTCCAATAATTATTTAATTAATAAATTCAATTAGTATTAATGTATATATATTATGTATATGTATATAGATATATTTATGTATGTATATATACACATAAATTTTTATATAATCTATTATCTATCTATCTATCTGATTTATCCTTGCTACTTTCTAACCTGGAATTCCAAAGGAAGCCATTTGATCCCAAGGAAAGGTAGAAAACCTGTTCCCTTCTACTGTGATCTTTAAAAAATCCAAATATAGAAGTAACTTACACTAGAGAATAAATGGAATGAAACACAAAGAATAAAGAGTTTTAACTAAAATATGCAGGTTGCCAGGAAAGCCAGGAGGAAGAGGTGAGTTGTATATAACTTTGTAACTCTCCCTTTTCCAAGATATTTAAAAGTGAATTCCTGCATAGGACCTGGGGGTATCTTGTATACATTACAGTGAAAAGACCTCATTTTGGATTCAGTGCCATCTTCTATAACATAAACTTGATTTTTATATAAGGTTAGTTCTTTTAAAGCTTAGTGCTTCAGTTTCTCTGACCATAAAAATAGGGATGACAGTACTGTCCACTGGGAAATGTTCTAGTTTAACTATCCCCCTGGTAGTAAATCTGGCAGTTCTGAAAACCAGTGACACTGGTGCTTACCATGTTGAGCATCAAGGACATAATGAAGGCCACTGCAACTGACTTCTTATATTATCTAAGGTTATCTGGACAAAATTTAACTATTTGTATAGGAACAGAAATAATAACTCTTTAGGATTTGGGACTATGTTTTGAAATTGATTTAGTTGCTTGGTTCATTTTCTCTCTCTCTCTCTCTCTCTCTCTCTCTCTCTCTCTCTCTCTCTCTCTCTCTCTCTCTCTCTCTCTCTCTCTCTCTCTCTCTCCCTCTCCCTCCCTCTCACTGGGTCAATATATAAAGCATCTACCACCTGAAGAGTTAATCCAAGCCATTTGATGGATTACACACCGAACATACTTAGGTTTCCAAGCTTATCTCCAATTGTAGTCATTTCATGGATTATTTACTTGTTTGGGCTTTTGAAAACATTAGCAGATTTTGCAGTCATTATACCTATAAAAGAACAAGCCAAAAAAAAAAACCCCATCAAAATTATTAGGGTAATTTCAGTTGTTTTGGGTTTTCTTGTGTGTTAGAAGGGATTTTATTATTGAGGTACTATTATTACATCTCCTCTAGGAGCCCTGGGTCCAGGTGGCAATGACCAATTATTAGCTGATTGCATACTAATAATTGATGGATAAATCTTGTATCAAATAGCCAGCACACTACAACTTCAGAGTTTAAGCCTAGGTAGCAGAGGAATGATAGTTGATTTTAGACTTCTCAAATCACAAATACCACCTCATTAGCAGAAAGAAACTATCAAGAAAATACTAGACAAAGTTGATTATTGTATCTCAGTAGCGTATAAAACACAATCTTGTTCGAGAAAGAGAGGAATTTTCTCTCTACTTAATGAAGAAATGAATTTTTATTTTGGAATTTTCCTCTCCTTTTTTAATGGGTGGTTGAGATAATAGAATTGGACTAGCTTTTGTAAAAGGAAAAAAATATTCCAAGTATATAAGAGTCTTCCATGGTTATGAATAACCTGATGGAGGAATTGCAACAATAGTGTTTCTATGGGTAAATACTATTATGTAGCTAAAATTATGAAATATGAACTAAAACTGAAATTATTTTTGTGTTATGTGCTTTTCCTAAATCGGTTACACAAATTTTTATCTGTCATATATTACATACCCCTTTAGTTGACTTAAAAATGGAAGTCCTTGCCTTAAAAATAAAAATGAACCAAAAAAAAAAAGAAAGTGAAAACAAAACAAACAAAAATTCAGCAGAACTTCAAAAGCCAACCACCTGCTAATTTAACACAATTGCAACAACCTGAGGGACAGTCCTCTACTAGCTTCTAAAATTCCCAGGATTATGAAGTGGTTATATTAAGTAATTAACATCACTCACCTTAAAAAGGTAGAGGAATGAGGTGGAGAGAGTCAGCTTTGCATTAGAAAGTAGCTAGAATAGAACACCAGCCCTAGAGTCAGGAAGATGGGACTTGAATTCAGATCTGGCCTTAGACAATAATTGCCTAGCTGTGTGACCTTGGGCAAGTCACTTAATCCCATTGCCTTAAATAAATAAAATAAAAAAATAGAAAGACTTAGTTTCAAGTTCAGTATCTGACATGTACAGACTATAGGACCCTTTGAAGGCATATAAATTCCTAGAACCTGTAAAGGTCTCTAATGCTATTAGTTGCAGAGGAATCAATTTGCATGGATTGGGGAATATCCTTGCCATATTAATTTTATAAATCCTTGGAAATAACAGATCTCCCTTACTCCTTGAAAATATAGCTATAGCTGTCATGGATAAAAATGAAATGTAAAGGGGCGGCTAGGTGGTGCAGTGGATAAAGCACCAGCCCTGGAGTCAGGAGTACCTGGGTTCAAATCTGGTCTCAGACACTTAATAATGACCTAGCTGTGTGGCTTTGGGCAAGCCACTTAACCCCATTTGCCTTGCAAAAAAAAAACCTAAAAAAAAAAGAAACATAAGTTGGAAAAACAACTAGTTAGTTAACTAGGATCTAATTTATGAATATGCTTTCTATTTATAGATCCATTTGTGACTTTTGCTAATGATGCGACGTTTGAATTTTCCCAAGGAATGTTTTCAATTTATGAGTTCTATTTTGTGGCAGAATTTTAGCTAGACATTCATTCTCACATACTGAGTCATATCTAGCATTTTAATTAAACCACAAGATGAGAATTTTTCACCAAAAATTAGACATGAAACTTCAATTTATTCATTTGCTAACAATTCTGATCTTATTATCTTAGTATTTGCTTTTTAGCATGGATATATAAGGGCAGCTATGTGGTGAAGTAGATATAGTATTGGGCTTGAAGTTAGGAAAACTCATTTTCCTGGGTTCAAATCTGATCTCAGACACCTGCTAGTTCTGTGACCCTGGGCAAGTCACTTAATCCAATATGCCTCATTTTCCTCATCTTTAAAATGATCTGGAGAAGCAAATGACAAACCATTCCAATGTCTTTGCCAAAAACCTGCCTTGCTTATCACCAGGAATAAAATAAAAATGAAATGACTGAATAAATAGGCATGACTGAAAAATGACTTAACAGCAACAATCTATGCATCGACATCTTAACTGACTAAAATTGAGTGCAGAAGCATTATTTCACTAATCTGAGAAAAAATAAGCATATTTAATTAATTATTACTCTTATTTATAGACCTAAAACAGATTTGTTGAGTTGCTGAAGATAGTAAATACTTAGTAAATATACAAGGATTTTTTTCCCTTTGGTTGCTGATAGGGAGGCCACAGAATCTTTAAAATTTTCATTTCCTTTTAATTTTTTAATGAGTGATTGAGATAATGAAATTGAATTCATGAGTCATTTGAGTGGCAAATCTGGCAGGGTTTTTTGATTTTAATTCAGAATTTTATAGATTAGACTAGCTATTCTTAGGCTTTTCTGTGTTTTAGATTCCTTGTCAGTCTGTTGAAGTCTTTGGACTCCTCAGAATTATACTTTTAAATGCATAAAAAAATGTTATGCAATTACAGAGGATATGAATTAAACTGAAATAAGGATGTAATTTTGTTTTCACCATCCAATTTCATGGATCCAATGAAATGTGAGCCCCTTGTTAAGAACGTCTTTCCTAGAATATTCAAAATTTAACCTTGCTTTTAATATATGTGTGATATCTATCCTGATTATAGATGTTTCACATGGTTTTAAGTTTCACATAAATTCATAGAAAAGCAAACAATCAGAACTCAACAATTTCCCATCATATCTATGTCAAAGACTCAGAGTTTTACTTTTGAAAACAGTTTAAAGTTCAAGTAAAATTTAACTAAAATGGACATCAAATCACTATGGATTTTGTATCTTGAATTTTCTTTTTTTTTTTTGTTTTCCCACAGTAAATGTTCCTTTTCAGAAAGGTGAAAAATTTCAGTGACTAGCCAGTTTTGATGGGGCAACTGTAGAGTCTTATTTCTGTAAAAATATCATGCTATTCACAAACTGAAAAAGCATCTAAGTGATGTTTATTTGCTAAGAAAACAAAAGGCAGTTCAGTCAATGAGGGAACCCAGGTTTAGACTTGCAAAGATTGGTCCTCCTGAAGTGAGAGGAAGATGTAAAATGCAGGTGCCACATTGAATATAGAGAAGTATTAAGGATAATTTTACTTTTGAAAACATTATAACTGCACCTGGTCATTCTAATAATCAAGGTATATTCTAAAATGGATTGGGAGGATAATATTCTGAGTTGAGCTTCAACCTACACGAAATTTAAAATTGAAAGACATCTTTCTATTTTTCTCTTCTGAATGAAAGGAAGAAGAATAAAAGAAACAAGCAGACACTACAAAAGAGTTAATTTTTTCTGGGCCTTACAGAATACTGCTTCATAGAATTTTAGACTTGTGAGGAATCTCAGAGGCTTTAGAATCCACCCCCCAAAATCCTCTGTCTGACATCTTCAATAATTGATCCTACAATTCCGTAGGACAATAGCCAGTGAAAGTGAATATACTTATTTTTAAAGCAACATATTCTACATTTTGTTGTTTTTGTTTTTCAGTCACAACCAACTTTCTATGACCCTAGTTGGAATTTTCTAGGAAAAGTTATTGTAATGATTTACCTTTTCCTTCTCCAACTCATTTTACAGATAAGAAACTGAGCCAAGGTACGTTAAATGACTTTTCCCGGGTCACAGACTATTAAGTGTCTTATTGGAACTTATAAAGATGAGTCTTTCTTGTTCCAAGCCCAGTGTTCTAGTCGCTCTGTCACCTAGCTTGCACATTCCACTTAGTGAACTCCTATCGTTAGAATCTTTTCCCTTCCATCAAGTCTTGAATCTACCTTACTATTCTCACTATTCTACCTCCCTGCCTTCTGGAGTCAAGGAGAATGAGTATAATTCTGCTTTATCATTCATATATACATATGTATACATATATATATATATATATATATGTAATTATATCTGTATATCTATATATCCACACACATGCCCTTCCCCAATGAAAGTATTTATCTGATTTGTGAGGCTAAATATATGATTTTATAGGGAACAGGCAGGGATGTTTTTCAGTAAAGCCCTCTGAATGTGGAAGTTGAAAAAAAGCTGAAGCTTCTAAATCTATAGGAAACCAAACAGCTTTTGGACATGTATTTCCAAGAACTGCTATCAGCTAAAAGAGTCCTTTTGTATTCTGAAAGGTTTTGAGAGCACCTCATTAAACCCCTAGTTCTAAAAGTAAGGATAAATAGGAAATCTTAAAAACATTTCTGAAAACACAGAGAAGGCTATTGGAAATTTTGTTAGAAAGCTCTGTTTTGATTATAGATTTTTGTTTTAATAATTACTTCAAATGATATTTCTGATCGGTGTTTATTAAGAATTAGTAATGCAAATTATGAAACTGTAACTTACTAATAAAAGGTTTTATTTATTTAAGAGAGTGACTAATAATTATATTTTTTAGGCTTCATTCTCCAAAAGAATCAGTTGAATAATCTATGCTATTAAGTTTACCATCTGCACCCATGCAAAATGCACTTGGCAAAAAAAACATGGATGGAAATAGCTTAGAAAACTAGTGTACAATGAAGGATTCCATCATGAATATGATGGCATCTCCCAATTAACCAACTTTATAGGAAGAAATGCTTATTTGTGGGTAGTGAATGTCCAGGGGGATGTTATGTTTCATTCTCATTTGTTCATGTAGTTAATTTAGAAAATTAAACACTTTCAAATTGGCAGTTGGGAATTAATTCTAAAGCATTGTTTTTAAATGGTCATTTCCATTGATTTTTGAGGCTTTGGAGGAAGCAAACTACGATACACTAATTCTTGACAGCTTTGTTTGAAAACATATTCCTTTTTTGTTCTCTAATTATTTTTAGAATCATGAAGTTAGACCTTGAAGGACCTTAGAAACCATATAGTTTTATGATGTCTAAAAAGATAAAAGAGACATAGTTTCTCAAGTAATTAATCATTTCATTCATCATGCTAGCATTTTATTTAAAATAGGAGTAGTCATTTGTCCATCTCTTTCTTGGACCAAAGACTAATTTTGGCAGTGGGTTCATAATTAAAAGCATGGGTGTTCCTGAAGATGGCAATCAACTCTGATTCCTTAACAATTAATAAGTGAATGAGTATCATATTGAGGTGGGCTAATTCCATTGAGGGCATTGAGGTACCCAAATCTTAGTCAAAGATATGTATCAATTTCTACATCTGTTTAACAAAAGAGAGAATCCATATTTTCCCCAGACCCTTTGGAGTAAACATAAGCAGGAATTCACCCATTTCACTTAAACTTTCTTTATCATCTTTGATTAGATCTTAGCTAAGCCTTTGAGCAAGCTTTTCCATATTGATTGATTTCTGAATGAGGAAGTAGAAAAGCTGAAAACTTTGTTCCTAATTTACTACTTTGTTATTAATATATATTAAAAGTAATGATTTTTCTCAGTTTAATCCCCTCATTTTATTGTGGGGTCATTCTCTGTTGTGTCTGACTCTTTATGACCCCTTGGGGCTTTCTTGGCAGAGATACTAGAGTGGTTTGCCATTTCCTTTTCCAGCTCATTTTACAGATGAGGAAACTGAGGCAAACAAGGTTAAGTAACTTGCCCAGAGTCACAGAACTTGAAAGTGTCTGAGGCCAGATCTGGGCTCAGGAAGATGGGTTCCTGACTCCCATCTCATGCTCATCCACCTGGCTGCCCCTCTTTTTTTACAGATAGCATACTAGAGGACAGAGAGCTTGGATGACTTACCTGCATGTTATAAGTGACAGAACCTGATCCTGACTCAATATCCAGGTTTCTACCGAGTCCTGAATTGACAGGCAATAGTTTCCGTGATAGTCTGGAGATCCAGTTTTATTTTTCCCAGAATTCACTAAACCTGTTTTAGGTGATTGATTGGTAGAAGAAGTCTTAAGGAAAAAAACTTTTGGACACATTTTCCTCTACCCAAGCTCTAGTGTCCCAACCCTGTGTTAACTCATAACATGATGAGGTACAGTTAGCACTGTAGCCTCATAGAATCGTAGATTTAGGACTGGAGGTGTCCCCTTGTCCATCTCCCCTATAGGTTAGGAAAAGATGATTGGGGTGAATAGAGAGAGAGTGCTATACTGGAGGTAGGAAGACCCAGCCTCAAAACCTACCTCATGGACATAGATGCTGGGTGATTATATATATGTCATTTAACTTTCCTAAGCTTCAGTTTTTCATGTGTAAAACAAAGAGATTGAATTACATGATTTCAGATGTCCCTTCCATGATTCTGGAGTGTGGGCTTTTATTTTGCTTGACTATGCATATTTATCATAAGGGTCTTCTCTCTTTCTTCCTTCTTTCCTTTCTCCTCTTCCTTCTACTTTTTCCTCTTCTTTTCCTTTCCTTTCCTTTCTTCTTTCTCTCTCTCTCCCTCTTCTTCCTCTTCTTTTTATTTTCCTTCCCTTTCTTCCTCTCCTCCCTCCTCTTCCCCTTCCCTTTCCCCTTCACCTCTCTTTCTCCTTTCTCCCCCCTTCCTTTTCTTCTTCTCTTCTTTTTTCTCTTGCTATCTCTTTTTCCTTCTCTTCCTTTTCCCCTTCTCCTTTACCTCTCCCTTTTTCTCCTTTTCCCTATTCTTTTCCTTCTTTCTCCTCTTCTTTTTCCTCTCACTCTCCCTCCTTCTTCCTTTCCTTCTTTTTATTTTTTATTTATTTAAGGCAATGGGGTTAAGAGTGACTTGACCAAGGTCACACAGCTAGGTTTCCTTTCCTTCTTCTTCTTCTCCTTCCCTTTCCCCTTTCTCCTTCACCATCCTCCCTTTCCCTTCCCTCTCCTTGTCCTTTCTCTCTTCTCCCTCCTTCAAAGGGGGAGCTTGGAAAAAGAAAAGTTTAATATTTGTTACTTGAAAAAAAGGAAGAAACTAAGGCCCAGGGAAAATAAATGTTTTGCTCAAGGTCCCTTAGAGAATGTGTTTGGGAATACTAGTATATGAATCTAGGTCATCTGACTACAAATCCAGGACTCTATTCATTGTAGCTAAGTTGAATGTAATCAAATCAATAGGAATTGTTGATTTTCTGTGGACCGGAGCACTGTCATATCTTGCCCTAAATAAGACCCCTTTTTAAACCTTGTGTGAGTAGAAATTTCAGAAAGATTAAAGTATAAGTGATACAGGAGCTGAACTCTGCCAGTCAAGTTTGTGAAAAGTCATATAAGTAACTGAGGGTGATTTCTTCTTTCTGAATGAGATATTTGCCTGGGATAGATTAGAGCTTATATCTTTAGGATTCTGAACTTTCCAGAACATTCAAGCTACTGAAACATCTTCAGATCATTCCATGTCAAAATTTGTTAGAGGAACCTAGAGAAAAGAGGATTTTGTTGTTAATTGTTATCTGAAAAAATATCATATATAAGGTTTAGATTTTTTTTTCACTCTCCATAACTAGGAACATTGGGTGGAAGTTGAAGATGGAGATTTGAGTTTATTGTCCTAGTCATTTGATGTCTTCAAATGTGGAAGGGGCCAACTGAGTTATTAGTGGCTTCCTTCTCCATGGAGATTTTTAATAGAGGCTGAGTGTCCTCCTTGTCAGGAATGTTATAGGAGATATTCTTCTGATGACACCTCGACCAGAAGAATTTAAATGATAAAATAATTTACTGGATCTCTCCCTTTCCTTGCTTCTTGCTACCTTTGAGGAAAGTGTGTATAATTTTTGCCTTTTATCCTGAGGTCACTCAACCAAATAAATAACTTCTGAGATTCCACTCAATTCACCATTAAATGTCTAAAATGTTCTAGGTACTATGAATATGCTAAATTCTGAAGATGCTAAAAGAAATTAAGACTTAGCCTGACATCTTTAAGATGGATAAGATTGAATCAACTTGGCCCAAGAGAGCAAAACTAGGTGCCATCATGAGAAGTTGTAGAATAGATATAAGCCTAATGGAAGAACTTCATCAAAATTAGAACTATGGAATGGGCATTAATAGATTCTAATCTACTGAAACTTTTCAGCAAAAACTTGGTGGCTGGGTAGCACAATGGTTTGAGTGCTAGACCCAGAGATAAGAAGATTTGTCAGGGGCCAGAAGGATGAAGACCAAATTGTCCAAACAGGCTGTAATGTAATGTAGCAAAATCAAACTCAAAAGGGACTAATCCACAAATAATTATTGTCGTTCAGTCATTTTCAATTGTGTCTAAGTCTTCATGACTCCTGGGATTTTCTTGGCAATGATACTAAAATGGTTTGACATTTTCTTCTGTAGTTTGTTTTATAGATAGAGAACTGGACAGATGGGGTTAAATGACCCACTCAGGGTCACACATTGAAGCATTCAAGGTCAAATTTGAACTTGGGAAGATGAGTCTTGCAGACTGTAGATCTGGTTCTCCTTTTATGCTATCTAGTACATAATCTTAGTTGTAAAGTGTAATATTTTATGTTTTATTGTATTTTTAATTATTTTCTTAAATATTTTCATGTGACATTTTAATCTGGTTTTCGGAAGTACTTGGGAAATTTATGGGCTGCAAGTGGTCCTGGATTTGTGCTCAAACCCTTCAATGTAGAGGATTTGGAGATAAAATTACAATATAAGAATATTTAGTGTAGAGCATGCATTTGTATTTGCACCATCTTCCCAGACATATATTTATGTATGCATGCATGTATCTATATACACAGGTATGGATAGACATATTATGTACATACATATAAAATAGGAAATACATATATACATGTACATATTCATATAACACACACACACACATACATATGTATTCTCCCATGTCCTTGAGTAGAGTTCATATTGGACATATTGAGTTTAAAATAATGACTGGACTCCCCAGGGAGATAACCATTAGGAAACTGGAAATGTGAGATTGAATCTCTTGTGTGACTCTGAGCTTTATATCTAGAGAACTGGGAGACATCTACTTAGAGGAAATAATTCAATCTTGGGCACAGATGGGTTTGCTATGGATAAGACAGCAGAAGGAAAATAAAAGAGATGCAAAGATGGAAATTCATTTGACTTTCTCACTTAGAGAGAGGGAGGAGGGTGAGGAAGCCGGGAAAGGAGCTATGGACGAGGAAGGAGGATGTCTAAGGGGAAACCAGGACTGCACAGTGTCAGAAGCCAAGGGATGAAAGACAAAAGACTATCAGAGGGGAAGCTGTAGTGAAAAAAAGACATGTGATAGATCAAGGAGGATGAACTCGGTGGAAAAAAAAGGTCATTTGATTTGGCAATGTGACAGCCATTAATGACCTTGGAGAAAACAATTTCAATGCTGTGTTAGAGACAGAAACCAGATTTGGTAGAGAAAGAGAAGATGGGATAGTGGTTGGCAGGATCAAGGTTACTTGCAAGGTCAAAGGAGGAACTTCTGAGATCTGACCAGTTTTACTTTGTTCATTGTATATATGGTATTTTAGCTATCTTAACAGCTAGACTCTTAGCTTACTTATGAAGTTTTACTACTAAATGTATATTATATATATACATACTATATATGAATTGTATAGCTTCTTTCCAAAATAAATAGACCATTATATTTATGAATAATATGAATTGTTTCTAAGGTAGGTTTCAAATAGATTGTACCTTAGAAGTTAAAGTTTGATTTAACTGTCAGTACAGTATATAAATATTGGCAAAAACTGGGGAGTAATGTGCTTCTAAGCTGCTTTAATGAAAGCATTAGCATAGTAATTGCTGGTATTGTGCAAATCTCTTCATATCTGTATTTTCATCATCTTCCAATCAGCACTACTTTTGTGAACTGAATAAGACACTTCTTCATCAAACTTTTTATTTACTCGGCAAAGAGTTTTCCTCCTCCAACCAGTATTAAAAACTTGTTGGAATAGATGATTACAAGGGATATTAGCAAGGAGGTAAACTGATCTCCAGGTCTGTTTTTCACACACACACACACACACACACACACACACCCCTCTAATTTGATTTTAATGTCTTTAAGTAGATTTCTCCCAAGTCTCTAGATCAAGGCTCAGTATCACACAAGAGATTTATTCTCACATTTCCAGTTTCATGATGGATATCTACCTGGACAATTTAGCCAATATTTTAAACTCAATATGTTCAAATCTCTCTGTGCAAAGAGACTCAGGATCACTGGGCAATAGGAGCTGGTGAATCCTATGCATGTTTTGAGGCTCAGTTGCTCACTTTTGAAACTTTATAATGAAATTGTTGACTCACAGATATATATATTGCAAAATAATGATAAATAATAGGAAAAAATATTTGTAGTTGATAATGGGACACCTCATTTCCTTACATGAGTGGTGAATACATATGTATCAGAACAACATGTCTTATTGCATAGTAGTTTTCTCCCATCTGGTGTATATGTATATATATAGAAATATGGTATACATATAAATATATACACATACTCATGGGCATAAACATACTATATATAGAGAGAGAGAGACACACAGGTATGGATAGACATATAAGTACATACATATAAAAATAGGAAACACACATATATACACATGTATATCCACACACACATTTACATCCATGTATGTATGTGTGTGACATATACCTACATTCACACATAAAATATTGATAATATTGATATTTGGAGGAAAATTCACTCAGGACATTTGCCATTGCCTATTGGCATGGTAGGACTAATAAAGGTTAAAATTCATGGACAATAAGGTAACTTGAAAAACCATGTCATAGAGTGAAACAGTTCTAGAGGGAGATTTCAAGAAATCTGAAGAAGTCAAAACTCTTTTCATAATAATGCTGAGGTATTTTAATTTGAATTCAGCAAACACTGATAAGAATCCACATTAGTCTCTTGGTGGAGGGTCTCTAACAACTTTTTTAGAGTGAGGAGGGGTCCTAAGACCACAAAATTGTGGTGTTCTTTGCTGGACATGGCATCAGCGAGATCTTTGCTGAAATCATGTCTCTGTGTGAGCATTGGCTCGTGGCTTAATTTCACTGAGGCTCAGTTTTCTCATATGTAAAATGAGAATATTGGGTCTTTTGATACACTTGGAAAGTGTTGACTTGGACTATTAATTGATATGTAAATGGATAATAGATATATAGATAATAGATTGAAAACCCTGTGCCTACTTTCTAAACGTTCTGCAAATGTTAGTAGAGAAGCAGCCAGGAAGAATGGCTAAGGGGTCAATTTTGACCTCAGGAAGATCAAGTTTAGTTCCTATCACTAACCCTTAGTAGGTGTGTCAGCCTGGGCAAGCCACCGAACCTCCATCCACTTCTGTTTCTTCATCTGTAAAATGGGAATAATAATAGCTCCTACCTTGCTGGATTGTTGTGAGAACTCTATGAGATAATAGGCTAATTGGCACATAGTAAGTCTTTAAGAATGTTCATTGCCTTCCTTCCTTTTTTCCTATAGAATTGATCATTCTCTTTCTGATTTTGGCCGAGATGCTTACATTCCCTGGGTCTCAGTTTTCTCATTGTTAGATGAGGGGATTGGATCAGATGATCTATAAGAACCTGTACAGCTTGGAATCTTGGATCCTATAACCTTGGTCCTTATCCTAAATCAGACTGCTAATCTTTTAACAGTCAAAAGGCAGCTAGGTGGCACAGTGGATAGAGCACCAGCCCTGGAGTCAGGAGGACCTGAGTTCAAATCTGGCCTCAGACACTTAATAATTACCTAGCTGTGTGGCCTTGGGCAAGCCACTTAACCCCATTTGCCTTGAAAAATCCTATAAAAAAAACCAGCTCGATGTTGAAGAAGAATGAGATGTGAGATTTTATGAATTGAATAGAGATAAATTGATCCTAGTGTGCAAGAACAAGTGCTTTTTCTTGGAACCAACTTTGTAAAATACAAGATATGTCTGACTTTCAAGTCTTTCTAGCCAATAATTGACCCATATCCTTAGATTTCTCTTACATCTTGACCACAAATTTGTATATTAGCCACCTATGGAATTTCTCTTTCCTTCTGAATAGTGATATTTCTCACAACATCATCAGAGGTGACTTAGAATGGAAGTTGGATCAGGCTTGGCTTATGCTTATTAGAGCAGGTCTGGAGTCAGGAAAATTCATCTTCCTGGTTTCAAATCTAGCCTCCGACACTTATTAGCTGTTTCATCCTAGGCAAGTAACTTAACCTGTTTGCCTCAGTTTCCTCATCTGTTAAATAATCTGGAGAAGGAAATGGCAAACCATTCCAGGATCTCTACCAAAAAAAAAACCCAAATGAGATTATGAAGGGTCAGTCATGATGGAAAAAAGAGTGAACACACAATTCTTCTAACAAGCCTTGATTGCAATAGTATTTTTGGAAGAATTTCAGAAAAAGCCCTGGCACTTAATAAATAATTGTTGATTGATTTTTTGATTGAAGTATATTAATAAAGCCAACTCTTACTTTTCCCTTTTTGTGTGTAACTGAAAGCTATTAATTATTTAATCCTGCATATGAATCTTCTATAGACAATAATGCAATCATTCTTGGAATCTCCATTGATTATTCATTTAAAATATTTTTTTAGAAACCAGTTACCATTGTTCACTGATGAATAATAAAAATGATAGCTAGTATTCATAGAGCCCCTATTATGTGCCAGCCACTCTGGTAAGTGCCTTACAAATATTTCATTTAACCTTAATAACCTTGAGAAGTAGGAGCTATTATTATGTCCATTTTATAGGGGAAGAAACTGAGGCAAGCAAAGTGACTTGCCTAGCATAACAGAGCTAGTAAGGATTTGGACTCAGTTCTTCCAATTACCACCTAACTCCCCAGCCCCTAAGAAATATCTTGGGGATTTTAGACCTGGAAGGGATCCTGGAGAATACCAATCAATCAGCAAGTATTTATTAAGTTCCTAGTAGAGAACAAATTAGGGTCATAAATACAAAGAATGGCACAACCCCTATTTGTAGAGAGCTTCCATTATAGTGGAAGAATCATGTACCAATCAGAATATATATATATATATATATATATATATATATATATATATATATATATATATATATGTATAGAGAGAGAGAGAGAGAGAGAGAGAGGATGAATATCAAGCAAATACATACAAATATATAGAATTTAAAAATAAACATTTATATAGCTGGCCTAACACTTTCATTTTATGGTTTAGGCTACAAAGATTCCTAAAGGAAAAATAAGTTGACCAAGGTCAAATTGATAGTATTTTCAGCTTTATCTTAATACGCATTGGAATTTAGATAAATACCGCCTCTAGGCTTAAAATGGCCTCACGTGTAAAATGAGGAAGTTGGGCAGCTCTGGGTCCATCCTGTGTCTGGACGATCTCTGTAGTTATCCAATGGAAAAAAATACCCTGGATTATTTGCCTCTGGTGACCCCAGAAGACATTCTTTGACTTTATAAGATCATAGTTTCAGAGCTGGAAGTGACCTTGGAACCACTAAGTCTAAACCTCTCATTTTTTAGATGATGGATATAAGTGACTTATCCAAGGTCACAAAGCTAGTATTTAGTATCTGAGGCAGGAGCAGGTCATTGATTCTGTAGCCCACTGTATTGCCCATGGAAGCTGTTGGTAAACTAATGGATCTTGCCTCAAAACAAACCCTCTTAGGATAGCAACAAGCAAGGGGATCCCCATATTCTTTCTTTCTGCATCCTTTGACTTTGCCCACATGCTCTTAAAGTGAGTTTGCTTTTATTAATAGCTGGAAAAAAAGAACTTAGGAAGAATGACAAAAAATATTATCTTTAAGTGTTTTAAGAATGGAAAGGATTTTGATGATCCATATGTTGTGGCCAAATTAGGTTTTCTTGAAAGAGTTCCAGTTGACCTTATTGAAGCTCTAGAAAATTCTGCATTTAGCTGCTTCCCTATACTTCTGTATTCTAAAAGAGATATGGAAATAACAGGGAATGATCCTCAAGTCTGAGGGAGGACCTGGGTTCAAATTACGCCTCTCATAATTAATACTCATGCAATGCTTAGGCATGTTATATAAACTTTCTGGACTTTAGTTTCATCAACTGTAAAGGGAGAAGACCCCTGAGATCCCTTCCAAATCTAAATATGCTTTCCTTTTAATCTAGACTCTCTGGTTTTCTTAGTGGGGATATCTATCTATCTATCTATCTATCTGTCTGTCTGTCTATATCTATCTATCAATCTATCTATCTATCCATCTGTCTATCTCTGTCTATATATCTATCTATCTATCCATCTGTCTGTCTGTCTATCTCTATCTATCCATCTGTCTATATCTGTCTGTCTATCTATCTATCCATCTGTCTCTCTGTCTATCTATCTATCCATCTATCTCTGTCTATATATCTATCCATCTGTCTGTCTGTCTATCTCTATCCATCTGTCTATCTCTATTATCCATCTGTCTGTCTATCTATCTATCCATCTGTCTATCTCTATCTATATATCCATCTGTCTGTCTATCTATCCATCTGTCTATCTGTCTATCTCTATCTATCCATCTGTCTGTCTGTCTTTCTATCTATCCATCTGTCTATCTGTCTATCTCTATCTATCTGTCTGTCTGTCTGTCTGTCTATCTATCTGTCTGTCTCCTCTTTATCCATCCATATCTATCTTACTGTTGCTAATAGCATAGCATGATCATGACTTAGTAGATCACCATCATGACTTTCTGAGGTTGAAAAAAAAAACCATCCCCAGGGACCAATCTTCTAATGATGAACCTTTCTGAACTGAATGATAATCCCTTGCCAGCCTAAAATTTAAAAGACTTTCAAGTATGACTTCATATCACTACAGGCAATTGTAAGCATTTATGAACTTAAGATGATTTATTTTTTCTAGAATGAATGAATCCCATATTATCACAAAAATATTAACTTGGGGAAAAATGTGAACTCCCTTTAAAATAAGTAAAAAAGGAATCCACATTAAGTTTCATTGGCATAGAGTCATCCCTATTCTATGGCTAGGTATCAAAAGATCCCTTAAAGGACAAGTCTTTAGACACATCTCACATTAATAGCATTTGCTTTATACAGAGCAAGACTCGGGGAACTAAATACCTAAGTGTTTTGCCTTGAGAATAGTTGGAAGATACCACCCAACCACTCTTCCAAGTTTCTACCAATTTTTTCTCCCTAGGCTTGCCTGGAAATCTGAACACTTCAATTAATTTGATCAATTCATATTGTCCCAGTAAAGCAGAGACATAAGCTTTAACTTAATGTGACACAGGACCAGTGAGTTTTGATCAGCAAGGAATGGAAAAAGTCTCTGAGCAGAAACGAGAATATTAGGTGCCCGGGACTGAAAGTGACCACTTTGTAATGGTGTCTGGGGCAGGGAAGAAAAGTCATTAGACTGTAGTTACAGGAGAGAAGATTCCTCAAGGATATCTGACAATATGGTGGAGTGGAAACAGGGGAACAGCCAGAGACTTAATTAGCAATTTTGCCCAGAGTTAACACTGATAATAGCATAATACATAATCCTCAGATATACTGGTTTGGAGGGCTTTGTCATCTATCAGACTCTGAAGTCACTCAATGATTTGGTGACAAAGTCAGCCAAATGAATATTTCCAAATTTCTACTTACAAATGTTGACCAAATTTTTAGCATTTTTGTGTTTCTAAAGGTACTAAATCAACATAGACAGCTTTCTTTCAGAGAAAATCGCGATGAGGCCATTATCATAATATATATCTCTATTTTCTATATATTTATTCTATATTATATAAAATAATAGTTTTATATTAACACATTAATATAATTATTATCATTACTCTGTATTGTCTTTTTTCCCCTAAAAAAAAAGACCAACATATAGCTTAATAAAGTATCTATGGGATTAGCCTCATTATATTTTGAGAATGTAGAAATAGAATGTTTTCTTGTCTTCTCTTTCAACAATTAATGAATGTAATTCCAAGTCAAGGCTGTGGTGCCAAAGCAGGGAATGTTTGAATATATGAAATTATTGCAAAAAAAAAAAAAAAACACTGACAAGAATAAAGGCCCACAATGCCCCGATAAGACTTAGACGTGCTATGAATCATCAAGCTTAATGGAGATTCTGTTTTTATCACTTATTTTACCTTGAGCTAGTATTTTCCCCCTTAAGTTAACATTTTCTTCTTTCAATAGATAATACAGGATATAATTACACAAAGAAAAATAAATCACTTCAGATTTACAAGTGCTTTCAAGTCCCTTGAGTTGTATGAAGTCACTAGTCGGCTTTTAAAAAAATAACCTCAGTATTGACTAATGGAAGCAGTGAGAGAGTTTTCTGATTTAAATTAAAACCCCCAAGTCATAGGCTTATATGGAATGTCATGCATTTAAATGGGTTTTTTTTCTCCTCCAACCAATCATTTATTCCCTTTCTATGCAAAGGCAAAGAGAAATGACTTCAAAAGATAAAAGTCATAATTAAATATGGGTAGTTGCTTAAATTTTAGTTTTTGCCTAAATGGCATTTATATTGCTCCTTGCTGGTCCAAAGTTCAGAAAAGCTTTTATTTGACTTCTTTAGTTCTTAGTGAATTTCTTTGCAGTCAGAGAGAAATGATTAACAAAATAATTTGAATAAAAATTTGTTACATAATTTTCCTTCTTAATATGTGTTCAAATATAGTCACGCATATGCATATTCACATGCATGTATGTGCATATATATAAATATGGATATACACATATTCATATTTTATATGTATCTTTTTATATATTAGTATACATTAATAGCTATCTGTAACTAAAAAACCACTAACTACCTAAGAGATTATAATTGTGAGCCTTTTTCTTTTGCAAGGCAGTGGGGTTAAGTGACTTAACCCAAGGTCACATAGCTATAAATATGTATTAAGTGCCTCAGGTCACATTTGAACTCAGGTCCTTCCTGACTCCAGGGCTAGTGCTTTATCCACTGTACTAACTAGCTGCTCTAATGTTAAGCTTTAGACTTTATTTTCTTTAGGAAGTGAAAATTTGGGGCGGCCAGGTGGCACAATGGATAATGAACCAGCCCTGGAGTCAGGAGTACCTGGGTTCAAATCTGGTCTCAGACAATAATTACCTAGCTGTGAGGCCTTGGGCAAGCCACTTAACCCCATTGACCTTGCAAAAAAAAAAAAAACCTAAAAGACAAAAAAGGAAGAGAAAATTTACTAAACTAAGTGATTTCCTCTTCATTGACGGCAGGAATTGTGTGAAGACCATGATATTAGGAAAGTGATGTCATATCCCAATGAGTAGCACATAACAGACATTTAGTGAATCTGACATAGTCTATGAAGTGAAGGCTCAGATGTTGTTAGCTAAAAGAGAAAGAATTACAAAGTCCACGGTCTAATGAAATTGAATTAACTAACTGAAAAAACTTTTTAAAAAAGGATTTTTTAGGGGCAGCTAGGTGGCTCAATGGATAGAGCACCGGCTCTGGAGTCAGGAGTACCTGGGTTCAAATCTGGTCTCAGACACTTAATAATTACCTAGCTGTTTGGCCTTGGGCAAGCTGCTGAACCCCATTTGCCTTGCAAAAAAAACCCTAAAAAAAAAGAATTCTTCAAGCTCTCACTCCTAAACTAGTCAAATTAAAGTTAGTTTTTCAGAGAGAAATTTCCTGAGTCAAAGTCAAGTTTTGAAGCAACCTGGTTGACAGTATGATAGATATTATAATAGACTTGAAGACTTTTAAATATAGGTATGCATAAATTTAAATATTATATATAAATAGATATTTATGTAAAATACATGTAAATGGATAACATTCATAACGTATACTTTATAACAAATTCACTCTTTGCACTACCAGAATAGAAAAATTTGACTTGGAAATTTCATTTTAAATAACCTCAAAAACAAGATATGATACTTCACTTTCCAGATGTTAATGGAAGATGATACTTGCATTTACATAATTTTAGAAATGGAAGACACCCTAAGAATTTATTTAATGTAGCCCATACTACAAGCAGTTCCCCTTACCCAATAAGTTCTCTGCTGAGGGGTCCTTCAGCCTTTGCTTGAAGGTCTCCATTGTGAGAGAACCTTCTGGAGGTAGCTGAATTTCACTGTCAGGCAATTCTAATCAATAAGAAGTGTTTCCTTAAATACAACAGCATCTGTCTCCTTGCAACTTCTACCCATCACTCCCCATTCTGTCACTTGAAGCCAAACAGACTGATCCCAATCTCTTTTCCATGACAGTTTTTCACATAACTAGAGGTCTCTAATTATCCTCCTGTTACTGTCATAGATCAACTCATCAAAAATGTTATTTTCTCAAGAAAGTTAAGTATCCATTATACTGTGTACTAGATTGGGTGAATCCCCATGTTTCCTGTAACATTTTATGGAAGGTATTACTTATTCACTGGTAGGATGCATTTTATTTCTAAGAAATTTACTGGGATTTCTTTTTCAAATAACAATTTTTTTTAAAGATGATAATTTTTTGCATGTTTATAACTTTAATAATATTGGAAACTGCATAGGAAATTTGGCCACCCAATTTGTTTTCATTTTTTCCTCTATCAAGACTAGAGCAAGAGAGAGCTCAGTTTAATGTAGTGATTTTTAAACTGAATGTTGATGCTCCTCATTTTAGTCTGTAAAAAGAAGTGAATCCTTCATGCATCTTTATATTATGTTTAAAGTTTCTGTTGAATACTTCTTTGAATGCAAAGAAGTATGATTGTACTTTGCTTTCTTACAATGGATCAGGCTCCTAATCTGCAGGTGTGAATGGGGAGGAAAATATTTACTCTGATACTGTGAACTTATGAGAACATAATCTCAGTGACAAGTCCTTTGACCACCCTAGATCTCAGTTTTCCTTATTTGTAAAAAGAAGGGTTTAGATTTAGTGATTTTTTTATGTCCCTTTTGAGCTTCAAGTCTATGATCCTATAATACCAGAAGGAGGAAATAGTTAAGTGTATTTTGAAAGACATCTGGTAATTAATTTGTGGTATACATTTTAAATAGCAGTTCTACAAATAATTTCAGGTTGATTTAGACTTAATGGAATGTTGTAGCCTCGTCTTCCATGTAAAGATTAGAGCAAAAATTAGAATGATCACATAAATATTTTCAATCAGGATGGTATACACTCGATTAGAAAAGGACACCTGGGTATCAAGATTTATTAAAATTTCCAAATAAATGACTGTGGTTTCTCATTACTCCATTCCTGTAACATCATATCTCTTAGGCATAGAATGGAATGAATAATGTCTGAAAATGTCTTTTATGTACTTAAAGTGAAATATAGTGTAAATAATATCAAATGCTAATGAAATTCAGTTCTCAGGGATTAAGACATAATGACATACATAGCTGAGAGTAAACTTAAAGTTGAAACTAAATATTTATATTGATTTGTTGACATACTAGAGCAGAAAGGG
This sequence comes from Macrotis lagotis, assembly GCF_037893015.1. Classification (NCBI taxonomy): domain Eukaryota; kingdom Metazoa; phylum Chordata; class Mammalia; order Peramelemorphia; family Peramelidae; genus Macrotis; species Macrotis lagotis. The sequence continues at coordinate 298,607,692 of NC_133659.1, forward strand.
GAAAAATGCAAAACCAATTCATTGTAATGTTAGATAACAAGATAAGTCTGTTGTTATTTTTAAGGAAAAAATATGCTTGGCCTCAGACATTAATAATTATCTAGCTGTATGAACTTGGGTAAGTCAGTTTAACCCCATTGCCTTGCGAAAGCAAAAAACAAAAAAGGAAAGAATATGTTGTCAGAAAGTATTCTCCTAGTATTCCTATAAATAGATAAATAATAATCTATTAAATGGTTTTGAAAAATTTAGAATTTCAGATTGATGATATTTTAAATACAAAGCAAAAAAGAGAAAAGAGAAAATCTGGTATTGCTCATTTCATATGCCTTGGATATGTTTGGTGTTATTGCCTTGAAGCATTGGTATCAAACTCAAATCCAAATAAGAGCAATTAAACAATACATAAGTATCCCCACTGGCTACATGGTGACTTAGAAAACCACATTTTAACATTATCTGTGTTTTATTGTATATTTATTTTGTTAAATATTTCCCACTTACATTAAAACAATTCCAAGTACACCTTTGGGATTCTATGATAGCTTTGATTGATATAACTCTTCAAGATGATAAATTTCAGAGTTGGTGTTAATGTTTATTGACAGGAGATTTTTCATAAAATAGTTCCCTCTCTCATTGGAAATATATGTCCAATCCCACTTCTATGCCTATTCACTCTAAATCTAACCATGAAAATGTTTTGAAAAGTTAAATCAAATAAGACATCTTTTCTTTCTTCTTTTTTTTCTCTTTGTTTTTGTTTTTTTATAAACTGATGAAGCATAAATTACAAAGAAAGGAAGGGTCATTTTGACCTATTAAAGATGCTAGTTTTTGCCTTCTGATATCCAATACTCCTAGTCCATTGTAAAAACAACCTGGATAAATTATTCAGTAAATGTATACTGAATTTCAGGAACCAATAGCTGTTGGGAAATAAAGAAAAAGGAATATGCAATTTAAGAAGCATTTGGACTTTTTTTTTTAAATTCATAGTCACTTTTCTCTTGTTAAGGGTGTCTTTCAAAAGTCCATCATGATTACCTCATCAGTGATGGGGTTCAGCACATATTAGGTCCTAACACAGAACTTTCTTTAAAGTTATGTAAGAAATAAAGCAAATTATGAATGATTAGTTTTAGAACTTTGCTTGTTTTGATGAAAATGAGGATAATCTCGACCTGTGCTTTCACTTGTGTAGGGAATCCCTTGATCTGAAAACTTTTTTTTCCTTCTGATTAATGCAGCTATAGAATTTATATTCTTACATAGGAGGTTGACCTAGAGGCTTAGTGACTTATCTCACATAGCATTTAGAAGAGATGGTATTTGAACCTCCATCTTCCTGTCCTTATCCAGGTCCTCTACCTACTACAGCAAAATAGGTTTTAATATTCACCTTTGTTTTGAAAACTATGTTAAAAAATTCAACGACCATACTGACTCCCTTTCAGTACAATGAGCAGTTCTTTGGTGGGAGAAAATTGTAGGAATCAGAAAACACTAACTGAAGTCTCTCTCATGACCTTTTCTCTTCTTTTCTTATGGTATAATGACAATTGACAAGTGGATGAGAAAATCATTATTGTGGTTTTGAGTACCTCGGAAAGTATATCTTCTAGCTTTTTAGGTCTTTGCACTCTATCTTCATTCAGAGAGAAATTCTAGGACACGAGGCAGCTCCAAATATCTGTTATAAATCCATTTTCATTCTTGCAACAGAATATGGCTTATTCATCTATTCTTTCATTTTTGAGTTATTTTAAATTTTGCTTAAATAAATTTAATTCTAAAATAAAACAAAAATAAGTATTCTATATATTTGTGTATGATGTACAATCCAAGTGTGAAATAGAAGAATCCTTCCATTTTGTGGAAGGAAGAAAAAAAAATCAGGTGGAATATTTTGTTGAGATCAATTCTAACTTTTCAGGAAAACTAGTAGTTCTATCTCAATATCTGTCTGTCTGTCCATCCGTCTGTCCATCTGTCTGTCTGTCTATCTATCTATCTATCTATCTGAAAGGGCATTAACAGCACAGTTGAAACAAACTTTAAGCCTTTGTGTAAGAAAACAAAGAAAATTATAATTCTGTTATTTAACAAGGGGCTGAAGAAGCAGTATTAGATTGTTGTACACAAGATTTTCTTTGAGTCATCATAGTTTTTGTTTATCCTTTATGACATACCAGGTGATGTAGTGAAGACTAATCTTCCTGACTGCAGACTTAGTACTCTATCTACTCTGCCATGGAGTTGCCTAAAGACCTGGGTTCAAATTCGCCCTTCTTACAGTTTAGACCTAAATGACCATGACTAAAATAACTGAGGAAATTAGACCAAAATGGTAGAACCTAAAAGAGATGTTCATGCCATTTATAGAGAAACTCTCTTTCATCAAGATGTATTATCCATAGATGTGCTGAGTATCTAAACCTGTTTCCTGTTCTGTAAAATGATGTGGGTAGTCCAAATGACCTTAGAGAGATTTTCCAACACAAAATCTATGACTCAATACTCTTACAGATTTCCTTATTAAAAATAATTTTAGTTTGCTTCCAAAATTAAGCATAATTGCAGAACTTCTAGGTTGGCTGGTTTAGAAATATCTTTCCCAAATGCAGAATCATCTTTTCATTAACTCTTCTAACACAGATGAAAATGACCATAAAATACCATAAAAAAGGTATCTACATTATTGATATGACTAGTCACTCACGATCGCCCAAATGTAACTCCCATCAATCAAGGGGGCTTATTATAATTTAAAGTAACAAGAAGAGACACTCTGAGGTACAATGGAAAAAATCATTAGATTTAGAGAAGTTGGAATCTTAAATATCATCTAATGCATTATTTAGATAAGAAAACGGAACTTTAAATTTGGAACATGTTTTTGGATAGCATGATACTTTGCTCCAGAAGGATTCTATTTAAATAGTGCAAAATTTGACAAGCCATCTCAATTTATACTCCTTTGTTACTACCCAGAAGTGAAGTATTACAAAATGAAAAATTTCTGTGGTCTTATGAATCTTTGAGTATATATTTTGACAGCTAGATTTGAATATAATTGGTTTCCTTCTGAATTCTATGTAATTTTTAATGCATTTAAACACATTATGATGAGTCCATAGACTTAACTGACAAATTGGCCTATGACACTAAAAAGGTTAAGAGTCCTTGCTTTGGAAGTGATACTTTCTTTTAAAAACAAAACCAAAAAAAATTAATAGGGTAAACTCAGTCTTGGAATAGTTTTGTTAATTTATGTTTCAAAAAACTTATATCGTCTCTCCATTCCTTTCTTCTGATTTTGGTGTAAAGAAAGAACTCTAAGGAGATGAGCTTCCAAATAGTCATCATTTGGAAGTTTAGAGTTAATTTTAAAAGTTTCACCAACCACCATATTATTATTACCCTAACATTTAATTTCTTCCTAATGGATTTTGGACAGATAAAATGACACAGTATCTTTGCCAAGAAAAACACTAAATAAGGACAAAAAGAGTCAATGACTGAACAATTACAAAATTGGATTTGAAGTTTAGACATCAACAGTTCAATATTTTCAGAATTGTTCCTATCAAGTGGAATTGATAACCCATACAATATGCCATCAATCTATATTTTTGACAGGTTCCATGATTTCAGTGCTAGAGGCAACTTTTCTTGAGAGAGGTTCCTTTTACTAATGTATCTTTGAACTTGAGTCACAGTCTAGGACCCTGGAAGGACAGGAAACGGGTATTTAGGACCACACATCCAACATATGTTAGAATATGCATTCAGATCTCCCTGACCCCTAGACTGGCTGCCTATTTACTATACAATACTCCGTCTCTCACACTTTAAATAATATTTCCAAGTAAGCATTTCTATGCATTTTTTCATAAAGTAAACAATGTATTTAATCACCATGTTAAATGTATTTTCTTTAGAGTCAGGGATTGTTACTTCTGATTGCAGGGATTGCAACTTCTGAGGAGTTGTAAATTATTATTTAAAATATCTTGATGTCTTCATGAATTTGTAGCAACCAGTCAACTTTGTTCTTTCAAAGAATTAGTCATAGGATTACAGATCCAGAGCTTTAAAAATCCTCTGAGGACCTGCTAATCCATCTCTTTCCTTTTATAATTGAAGGATCTGAATGTTAAATAAGTCAAGATACTTGTCAACAGAATGCTAATGGCTATCATTTTTACATAGCATTTTAAGATACTATATAAACATTTTCTCATTTAATTCTCAAACAATCCTTTGAAGTAGATGTTATCATTATTTCCATTTTATAGATGAGGAAATTGAGGCAGACTGAGGTTAATCGATTTATAGTTACCGAGCTATCAAGTGTCTGATGTTGAATTTGATGGGGATTGGTCCTGGAGTCAGGAAAACTCCTTTATCAGGATTCAAATCTAACCTCACACATTAATTAGTTATGTGACCCTGTCTACTTCTGACTCTGTGGCACTTAACTCTGCCTCAAGTTTCCTTATGTATTAAATGATCCGGAAAAGAAAATGTCAAACTCATGTAGTATATTTGCCAAGAAAACCTCAGCAAATGGTGTCAGTAGGAGATGGACTTCGCTGAACAATAACTCACTTTCTGACTAGTTTCAATCCACTATGTCAACTGGATGCCTTAGATTAAAAAATAAAAATAAATAAATAAAGCAACTAAGCAAAAACCAAATCAAACAAAAACACAAACACCTGTCTGAGTTTGAAGCTAGGTCTCCTGATTTCAAATTTAACCCTTTTTCTACTCTATCATGTTATTTACCTTGATTGGGAGGGTCACCATCATTGCTTGACCAGTTGTTTCAATCTAAATTGTCTGTCTTTTAACTTAGAACCCCCTCTCCCAACACTCACATTACTTTGAATCATTTTATTCCTCTCCTTTTCTCTTATAAGTATATTGTATATTCAGTTCTTATAAAAAATTTTTTCTTCTCAGCTCAACCATAAAATTGCTCACTCATCATATTTTCAATTGGATGGACTCGATAAACACCTTCTGTCTCAAGAGTTAATTTCTAGTCACTTGGAGGAAAATGAGGATTTTTTCATTTGCTGGATCTTATTTCACAGTAGCTTAATATTTACATCTCTGATCTTTTCATTATGATATCTTTGCAAGTGTGATTCTGCATCTAATATATAATAAATCATACAACTAGTTGAAAGTGTGGAAACACTGACAGCATCTATTTGTCATATAAACAAAAGTGAGTGATAGTTTTACTTTTAGGTTTGGCAGCTCCCGAGAAAGCTAAACTCTGTTCGACTAAATGCTGTATTAAGAAGCAATTATCTATGAAAGAAGGCATGTTGACGAGAGAGAATTTTTCATTTTTGCCTTCAATAAATTCCTATGTGAACCATAAAGAATGCACTTCAGATCTAATGTTTTTAATGGTTACTTGACAAGTCTATTTTTGATCTTCCATGAGAAGATACAAGCTACAACTTTAAACACACAAATAAATCAGAGCACCTAGAATTGTGCTGGATAGTAATAATAATAATAATAATAATAATAAGTAGTAGTAGTAGTAGTAGTAGTAGTAGTAGTAGTAGTATAGAAGACATTTATATGATACCTACATTGTGTAAATTACAAATAACTAATATTTACAAACATTTGATTCTTACAACAACTTTGGGAAGTATATTCTCTTATTATTGTCCTTTTACATTTGAGAAAACCGAGGCAAACAGAGGTTAAGCGACTTGCTCAGGGTCACACAACTAGTTTGAAACTGGATCTGAACTTAGATTTCCAGTTTAGATCTTCCTAATTTCAGGTCCAATTGTCTACCCTCTATGCCACTAGCTGCCTTAGGTATATTTACTGGAGTGGGGAGTGGGAGAAATGATTGATTTCACAGGCAAAGGAGAGCAAAACAAGTGGATTGCATATGAAATTGTGAGTTTCTAATACATACATACTTATATATATAGCTTGCTTTTTGTTTTTAAAATATAATTATTAAAAATTAATTAATTATTAAAATATAATTATTAATATTATTATTAATTCATTTTTGTTCCATTGCATTCAACTCTTCATGACGCTATTGACCATACTGTTCATATAATTGTCCTGGCAAAGATACTGGAATGATTTGCCATTTTTCTTCTCCAGTGGATTAAGGACAAATAGAGCTTAAATTACATGCCCCGGGAAACACAGCTAGTATATGTCTGAGACAGGATTTGAACTCAGGTGTATTATGTCTTCAGACTCCACTGAGCCATCTAGCTGCTTCTATTAAATTAATTCAATTTATAACTTTAAAAAAGGGAGATCATTGATAACTGTGGAAAGAACAAATTCAATTGAGTAAGGAGGGCAAAAGTCAGATCAGAAACAGCTGAGTGAGAAGATGAATAAAGAGTGCTTGGCAAACCTCATTAAAATGTTTTGCAAAAATTAGTGATCAATATTTTTAGCTAATCAACAATACATTTTTTTTTTATTTCTAAGGGTCTCATTTTTACCATTTCCATTGTCTGAGTTTCTGTGACTTTATCTGGCTTTGGGTTTCCTTCTAGTGCCTGACTCTGATCCTTGGTCTTGCTTGGGAAACTTAAAATGACACTATTCTTGACCCTATAATGAACTTGAACCCTAATGATTCAAAATATTTTTGGTATCTTAATTTTTTTCATATCTTGGTTTGATGAACAGATAGCATACCTGGAAGATAAATGCACCTCTACAAATGTTGTAGAGAAGTGTTATCCCCCCACCTCTTATATAACCTGCCAATTTTTCTGACACTTTATACTATGTCAGTGGGTCCCAGCTCTGTCTTATTATTATTTTTTTCTTCTTGACAGCATGGGGTAACCTTGGAAATGTCCTCAAGAGCCAGAGCAAGATTTCTGAAGCCGAGAACGCCTATAGAAATGCTTTGTACTACCGCAGCAATATGGCAGATATGCTCTACAATCTGTGAGTATGCATGTTTACTGCCCCATTTGGTTTGTGTAGAAAAACCCATTATCCATGGGAAGATTGATATAAGTTCTGGAATTGGAAAGGATGCTAGATACTACATCTGAATAGTCATGCTTCTCATAGGGGTCATTGACCCCTCACTGCTCTGGCAATGAAGGAGCCGACTTGCCTTTGGAGCCAGATCATCTGTATCTAGGTTTTGTTTTTATTTTTGAAGGGAGATATATATATGCATATGATCTGGATTTACACCACTTTCAAATGATTTCAGTTTAAAGTGATAATACCTGCCCCTTTTCTCATCCCCAGCCTTGGGTCTTTATTAAGCACCTTTAATGCTTTATATAGATATATTGAGAAGTCTATTCATGCTATTCTTTATAAAACTGATACTAAAAACATTGTTAAAATAGTAAATTTAAGTTCCAAGTTACTTTGCGTTTACTTTCATGGGACATTTGCTCAGTTTTTTATTCATTCATTCATATACACATATATAGTATGAGTTTTTAAAAATTTTAAAAATATTTGAGTAGCTTAGAGATTATATGAGAATAAATTAAAATATTAATTGTGTAAATATATATGCATATGTGTGTTTGTATATGTTTTGGTATTGCATTTAGTTGTGTAAACATATTCATGTATGTGTGTGTCCCAAACTGATGTGTCTGTGTATATATGTACATACTTCAGTTTGTTGTTGTACCCCCATACTAACCCTCGTTTCAAAGCCAAATTGAAAAGGCCATAAATAACAGAGACTGTTTTACTTCCCATTTTACTTATGAAGGAACTGAGTTCCAGGGAAGTAAAATGACCCACCCAGCATCAATTAGGTCATTATTATCAGAGGTGGAATTTAAACTCAGATCCTCTTACCCCAAAGTCAATGTCCTATTCCACAGAATTTACTAGGATCAATTTTTTTTATATTTTCTTGGGAGAACAGTATTCAAAAGGGCAAACCCATAGAGAAAGTTCCCCGCCTTGAATCACTAAAGGTCAAAATTGAAAGCATCTGGCTTCCCTCAATGATTTTTAAGTCACTATGTTCAATTGAAGTGTTCCTTAACAGTCTCTTTTCCCCCAGCTGTTAGTGTTAGAGGTGAATGCTGGAATTTTCTTCTTTCAAAAATGGCCAGCTTCCAATATAAAGCTTTCAAATTGAAGGTTAAAAATTTTTTTTAAAAAAGTTATTCAAAAAAATGTGTACAAAGAAAGGGGATAATTAGGGATTTAATCAGAATAATGAGGGAAGGATGTGGGTTAAGTATCTCATGTACATTGTTGACCTTTTTTGTATGGGCTCATGCTGTAGAAGTATGTTAAAAAGATAATCAGTAGGATTATTAGGCTGAGCTGACAGTCTCTTGAAAGAAAACATTACTTAGAGAAGTGCTAATAAATCTTTCTATGAAACATCATATTATCTTGGCATTAGTGAAATACCATTGCAAAGATCTGTAATCATACAAATCATACAGTATTTTTAAACATATTCAAATGTTTATGTGTATATTTATATTTATCTGTCTATCTATCTTTCTATCTATTTCCATGGATTTATCTCCCTTTAAAAGAATAAGGCATGAGATATTTTTCATTTAGCAGTGTATTCAATCTTTTGTTCTCATAGTCCTATTGAAAAGCCAAAAAACAAAAATAGTGCTAGGCAATAGAGTGTTAGTTTAAAGCTTGAATTAATAGATTTATGTGTTCTTGTCAGGTTTTCTTTTCAAGCATAATAACTTTTCCTAGGACAAAAAAGATGGGTTATCTCTCATTATGATTTCACACTGTCAAATTTTATTAATACATATTCAACCATCTATCTTTTGACTCCAGCACTCATTACTACTTGAAACAGAATTGATTTCAAGTTTAAAAGGTGCACAATCTGTATAATTTAATTTCTGCAATAGATGCATCTTAGCCAGGCTGTTTTAAATAATATTTTAAAGGTAATTTCATGTTGACTTGTATTCCAATAGAATTTTCCTAGAATCAGAAATTCAAATATTTAATTCAGAACTTCTGTAAATGTAATACAGTTTAATCAGCTCTTGATTATGTATCTTTACAGAGAGGATCATTAGTGAAGAGAACACAGTATTTGTTAACATAATGGAGCACATCCTATTTTTTGTCAAAAGCAATATGAAAGTCAACATTTTAGGAACCTTACAGAAACTTAAAAAAAACTATGTTATTCAATATTTATATTTGGTTTTATGATATTTTACAATTATTTAAAAATAAAAGTATTATATGTATTTCTTTCTTCTTTGTAAACTCCAGTTGCTCCCTCTTTCCTCCAAAACCAAATGAAAAACCTTTTCTTTTGGCTTTCAAAGATTCATCACCAACCTTCTTGCCCCACCTCAAAATATCTCTGGTCTTCTAATCTTTTATGCATCACTCCCTCCCCATCCCAAAGTGCTCTTTAGTTTTGTGATGCTGGCCCACTTGCTCTTCCCATCTCTTGCCTCTGACCATTTTCTTTGGCTATCTTCCATTCTCATCCTCTCCTTTCTCATTTCTATCTCCTGGCTTCCTTCAAGTCCTAGGTAAACATTCACCTTCTACAGTAAACTTTGCCCAATCCCTCTTAATTCTAGTGTCTTACCTTTTTTTGATGATTTCCCATTTGTCTTCATGTAGCCTGTTTGTACCTTTTTATTTGTATGTTGTTTCCCTCTCATTAGATGGAGAACTCCTTGAGGGAAAAGATTATCTATTATCTTTTATCTTTCATAATATCCCCAGAGTTTACATATTGCCTAACACATATAATGCAGGTGTTTCAGAAATGCTCATTGACAGACTAACTAAAAAATTATTGATGTCTTTTGCTTTCATATCACAATCATTTGCTAATATACCAAACCCATTGAACCCTGAGATATAACAGATTATAAAAAAAAAAGATTTTAAACAAAACCAATCAACCTCCCAACCATGTTTGATAATGGTTATGACAGTTCATATGACAGTGCAACCCCACTTCATCTTTGAGAGGTACAATTTTACAATTTTGCTTTGGGGACATGATAAGAAACAATTATCTTCCCTGGATATTAGTTAAAACAGAGTTCTATTATGATTTCACACTATTGGTCTGGCAATAGACAGTTCAGATAGATGAGAATCTGAAGACCCACATATGAGCATGTATATCAACTATTTGCTCACCTCAGGTTTGATTTTCTTCCTCCCATATTCCCTTAATGCTAAAAATTTTAAATTGAAAATAAATATTTCTCTTTCTGGAGTTAGTAAAAGAAATTGCTATAGATATTACTTTACTGGATAGTAATCTTAAGAACTTGTTTTTCCATTTCAGAGAAATAGTTGCATTTGCAAGTTCCTTATAAAATTAGAGACAAAATGGTATAGTTGATAAAATGTCAGAATCTGTATCTGAAAGATCTGGGTTCAAATCTTTCCTCTGATATTTACTGGCTTTGTGACCCTGGACAAGTCACTTATTCTTTGATTGTCCCAGGCAACTCTCTAGCACTATGTTTCTGAAAAAAAAGGTTTTCATTGGTAGAGGAAGTTCCTATATTGGTTCAGGAAGTTCCTATATTGGTTCAGGTTCACAAAAAATTCACAAAGGCTTAATATTTGTTTATGATACAGGAAATATTTGCAGAGTTAGATTATTATGAAGGAGAATAAGTCAAACCTAGGTCTGCCTTTATGTTTTCATAACAGAATTTTTGTGACACTTTGGAAAAGTAGAAAATGAGCATAGGATGAAGTTTAATTATCATCATTCATTAATTTAGATCTAGAAGGTACCTCATTGGTCATCAAGTCCATCCCTCTTGCTCTGTCAACAGCCATCTTGGGCTCAGACACTGGGCACCAGTTGGAGGAGTTCTGTGTGTTCTTTTAGCAAGGGAGCCTATCTGCCACCTTGGGAAGTGCCCTTCCAAAAAAATCCCAACAACATAATCTCATCATGTTGATTTGGATGAGGGAAGAAATCACCAGAATGTAGTAAGTTCGTTCCTGTTCAATCCCCACAAATCATCTATTTTTTTCTTTAAATTCAGTATATTCATCATTTTAATGACCCAGTGACATATTATATCCATGTATCATAACTTGCTTTGCCATTCTTCAATTGATAGCTCTCTAGTTTGCCATCACACACACAGGAATTCACCATTCTAAATGAATATTTTAGTTATATATGGAACTTCTTATCTCTGATTTCCCTAGAGTATAGACATAATATGGGGAACTCTGGATCAAAGGGTTTTATGGACATTTAATCATTTTAGCATAATTATAAAGCCCTTTTCAGGATGGAAATTTTCAGCTCTAACAAAAGTATATGAGGTACACCTGTCTTTCTGCATCTCTTCTGTCATTGACTATTAAGGAGCTCATATTCTGCTTTGAAGATTCCACATGAGTGCAGATGAGTAGTGAATAAGGAAAAAAGAGGAGGGGAGGCAAACATCAGTACCTAATCTTATCCAGTTCACTCATTAAATAGGAGGAAACTGGTTCCCATGATGATTAAATTACCTAGGGTTGCACAGCCACATGGTTGCAGAGCTGATATTAGAAATCCAGTTTTCTGACTGTAGATGTCAAGTGTCTTTGCTTGATACCATACTGTTTCCTGTGTTGTCAGATTCAGATTAAATTGCAGTCCCCTGAGTTAAAACATGCATACATGTGTGTATGTGGATAGGCTACATATGCACACAGAGAGGGAGGGGAGACAACAGACACACACATTCAGAGAGAGAGAGAGAGAGAGACAGAGAAAGAGAGAGAGAGAGAGAGAGAGAGAGAGAGAGAGAGAGAGAGAGAAGACTAGCAAACTCCAAGTTATCCCTTTTTATTCAAGTAATACATGGAATATGAGTTAAATTATTTAATACTCTGGAAGGTTGCAGAAAGTCTTTGAATCCCTATTAAAATGATATTGGATTTTACAGTCATTTCCATTTAGAATACTGTAGGTAAATTTATGGACAGAGATGAGCAGTTTAGCATTTAGAAAGGACATGAAAGAAGCTTATAAAGAGGTTTATTATCTCATTGCATGTTCATTTCTTTTGTTTGGTTTAACTTAACATTGAACGGAAGTTTCATTAATGGCCAAAAGCATTCTTAGTTATTTAAATGGAGAAACCTCATTTTGGTGATGTTTGGCAAGATTCAAGTAACTTCATTTCTGTTTTCTCTGAAGGAAGCTTTGCATTATAAAAAATTAAGTGTCATTATCCTATCCTTGTGATGAAAAATGAACAGATGTAAATCTGTTGTGTGTTCTCTTCCAAGAAGCCCCTTACAGCTTTCCAACTGTTCACTGTGGTCTTTGAGTTTATTTTCCATACCCAGGAGGAAATATAGAGATAATGTTTTCTATTATCTTTTGTACTATATCTTATGCTTAGCTTCTAAACACTTTTAGCTCCACGAAGGAAGAATTTCTAATGTAGGTATATGAAAGTCAAGATATTATCTGCCACATATGGCAAGGAAAAGTAGGTGTGAAAACTGTCTTTGAAAATAGATCTTTTTCTTCAATGGTTTTATATAGTGTATATATATAAATATACATACATTCTTATTTGTTCACATATAGATATGTATCTATATACACAGTATAATAAATATGACATATATGCAATATATTCTATATAATCAATAGATAAGATTATGTTTACCCACATAAATTTTATATATGTTAAATATTATATATATATATAATACACACATTATATAAATATATATTTTTGCTTGGCAAACCTTAAAATATTATATTAATGGTATCCATTGCTACTTTTGTTAGATGGCTATGGATAAATTGCTTACTCAAACTCAGAACTTTATATAACCTTCTAAAATCATTGAGGATTAGGATTTACTTTCAGAATTCTCACATCTACTATTCAAGCATAAACATACTCACATGCAGGATATTTCAAAAGTTCAGTAAAATGTTAAACTTTTAAAGCCTTTTATTTCAGTCTTTTTTTTAGTCATGTTCAATTATGTGTGTGACCCCATTTGTACTCTTCTTAGCAAAGGTACTGAAGTGATTTGCTGTTTCCTTCTCTAGCTTATTTATGGATGAGGAAACTGAGGCCAATAAAGTGAAGTGACTTGTTCAAAGTCTCACAGCTAGTAAGTATTTGAAGCCAAATTTGAACTTAGGAAGACTCCAGACCTGGTGCTCTATCCACTACCCCTTAATCTGTATTAAGGCTTTTCTTTCTCTGCTTCTTTTCTTTTACTTCTTAGTATCTCCTCATTCAGTGTACCTTTTCTCTCTCCATCTTTATCACCTGTCTTGTTAACCATCTTTCCATTGTACTCTTTTGTCTCTTCACAACAACCTTGTGTTATTATGATTCCCATTTTGATATGGAGAAATTAAGACAGAGAGTCACCTGCCCAGGATCAAATGATTAGTCAGAGTCTGAGGTAGAATTTGAACTCCAAGTCTGCTTGAAGTTAGAGAAGGGTGATGCGCTATACTATTTCACTTCTTAAGATAAATATCAGACTTTTAAAAAGGAATCAGGGGAGGTGGCCTTGGATAAAGCAAATGGAGTCTGGCACAAGCAAGTGCTTAATAAATGTTAATGTTAGCAACATGGGGGTGATGATCAACCTAAATGGACTTGCTTATTTCATCAGTGCAATAATCAGGGACAATTTTAAAGTATCTTCAATGGAGAATACCATCTGTATCCAAAGAAAGAGTTGTGGAGTTTAAACAAAGACCAAATACTACTACCTTTAATATTTTAAAAAAAAGGTATCACCTTTAATTTTTTAAAAATGTTATCTTACTATGTAATTTTGCTCTATCTTATACTTTATTTTTTCCTTAAGGATATGATTTCTCTCTTATCACATTCAACTTAGATCAATGTATACTTCATGGAAACAATGTAAATACTAACAGACTGCCTTCTGTGGGGGGGGATGAGATTAGGGCAAAAATTGTAAAATTCAAAAATAAATAAAATTTTAGAAACTATATCTTATGTAATTCTTCTATCTCTCATATTTTATTTTTTCCTTGAGGATACGCATTCTCTCTCAACACATTCAGTTTTGATCAATGTATAACATGGAAACAATACAAAGACTATCAGAATGCCTTCTGGGGTGGGGTGGGGAGAGAGAAGCGAGATTGAGGGGAAAAATTGTAAAATTCAAAAAACAACAAAAAAGTTAATGTTTGATTATTTCAGCTTTCTTTTCAATATAACTAATGGTTATGACCCTTTCTGACCTAAGTTGACACCTGTATTTGCATCAGGTATGAAAGAATAGAGGGAAAACATCCTGGAATATAATCCGATTTAGCCAGTCTCATAGTATTGGAAGAAGGGCATCTAGGGGCAGCTAGATGGCACAGTGCCTAAAGTGAGGACTTGAGTTCAAATGCTGCCTCAGACACTTACTAATTGTGTGACCTTTGGGCGAGTCTATTAACCCTGATTGCCTGATATTCAGGACAATCTCCAGTCATTTTGATAGCACAGTACCCCCTCACTCAAATCTGACTCCTGTACATGTCATGACGTCACCTCCCTGAAATCACAGTCTTCTTAGAAAGCAAAGTACAAACAAAATCATCATTAGAAGAGTTGGTCAAGAGTTTTGGAAGTCAGGAAAATAAATTTCTGGGGAATCAGTACAGATAGAGATGTTCACAAAAGGGAAGCAAATGAGGAGAAAAGAAGGAAAACAATTATAAGGGATCCCTCAGGTTCCTTCAACCCAATTGCCTATTTCCTCACCTGTTCTAGACCTCACCTCCACCTCCATCAGCTGTGTCTCAGAACTCCAATCCTTGTACCTTTTGCTAACCATGTATCCCAGAGACTCTTCTTACCATGCCCTGCCCCATGCTACTAATGTGTTGGTATTGCATAAGTATCCTCACTCTCATGAGTGACTAATGTTTTGTTCTTGGTATAATAATGTTGAACTCTGAATATTTTTTCATAGAGATATTGAGGTATTATACACCAGTCAAATTATGAGTAATTATTTCTGTACATTGACCTTGGAACCTAACTGCAATGTAGACATTTTCTATGATTAAATGCATTCTGCATCTTGGACTGTCTACTGACTAGCACACTTTTAGTTGAAAATCCAGCTAGGTGGCTTGCTCAGGGTCAAATGATTAATATGAGTCTCAGGCAGAATGTGAACCCTAGGGTTAGGGTCAGAAGACTGGACCTGGAGTAGGAGGGACTTATATCTTTTAGAGTTCAAATCCAATCTCAGACATACTTAGCCATGTGGCCCTGGGCAAGTCTCTTAATCCTGTTTGCCTCAGTTTCCTCATCTGAAAAATGATTTGGATGAAGGAAATGATAAACCCCAAATGGAGTCATGAAGAATCAATGATTCTTCAAAAACAATAGCTAAGTTGGGAACTGAGTGTCTGACCTGTTCCTGAAGGTGTATGTTTTCTTCTTTTATAATGATGCCTTTATCATGCAATAGAATCTCCTTACAATCCTATTCTCAAGGGACAACCATGCTACACATTTTGGTGAATTTCTGTGCTGTGGCAAGTATGTTTATTTGGATCGAACCACCCATTTCATCCTTTTTTCTAAAAAAACTTTATTTATTTAAGGCAATAGGGTTAAGTGACTTGCCCAAGGTCACACAAACTAGGCAATTATTAAGTGTCTCAGGCCAGATTTGAACTCAGGTCCTCCTGATACAAGTACTGGTGCTATATCATTTGTACCACCAAGCTTCTCCTCAAATTTCATTCTTGTAGGGAATATACAGTCCACTAACATCTGCTATATGAGTCAGTCATTGTGCTAAAGATGATAAATACAAAGAAAGATTCCCCCAACCATCACCCCAAAAAGTGAAAAAAAAATTCAAGTTCTCAGGGAGCTCCAAAGCTAATTTCCATTCTGCAAACTTCCCTCCACTGATACAGATTGGTAACTCATCTATAAGTTATAGTTCACAGTGTTTCTGTAGATTCTAAGATAATAAGTAACTTGCTTCTGATCATATAAGCCAATATATAGCTGGCAGAGGTACGACTCCACCCAAGGTCCTATGGATCCTAAGGCTAACCCTCTAACACCACAGCTAGTCCATAGTGACAATAGTACTAAAAATCACTATGAGACATAGAGGACTTGAGTCTGACTGGTTTTTACAGTTAATTCATCATATAATATCCTCTGCATAACACCATCATCATCATCATTAAAATAATAATAATAATAATTATTATTATTATTCTCTTGTTTCCTAGACTTTGATAAGGCTGTTGAAAAACCTGAATTTTATTTTATCTTTGTCTTCATCTCTGGCTTTGTCCCTGATTTAAAATCCCTGTCAGGAATGTGACCTCTAAGAGGCAGACCTGTGTCTGAAAGGAAAAGTCTGGCTGTGGGGCACTTGATCTGACTGATTTCCATGGGAGTGTTGGCTTCTCCAGTGTTCACAAACCATCTAGTTGACATGTTTCTCCTCGAAGGAATGATAAAATAGTCAGCCAGGCCTTATGTTCAGTCCCTGTGGAGTCAATAGTAGATATGCCCCCCACCCCCCATTGCGTATAGGTTCAAATGTAGTTCAGTGCTCTATTTAACGGTTTAAATTAGTTTTCTGAGTATGTTTTATCTTTAACATTTTTTGAGTATAGGAGTTTTCTTTTTTTAAATTTAAATATTTTATTTATTTGTTTTTCCAACTACATGCAGTTGTAGATTTACCAATCATTTTTGTCAAGATTTTGAGTTTTATAATTTTTTATCCCTCCCTCCCTTCCCTCCCCTTCCCCCTCCCCGTCAGAAAATAATTTGATATAAGCTCTATATGTATAACCATGCTAAATGCAGATTGATATTGAACATGTTGTGAGAGAAGAATCAGATCCAAATGGAAGAAAGAAAACAGTAGAGAGAAAAAAATAACAATATATAAATAAACTTTTAATAATTGAAGATAATAAGCTTTGAGCTTCATTTAAACTCCACAGTTCCTTCTGAATATAAATGGTATTTTCTATCACAAGTCCTTTAAAATTAATTATAGTGCTGCTGAAATGAACATGCCCATCATGGTTGATCATCATCACATGTTGTTGAGGTATATAATATTCCTCTGGTTCTGCTCATCTCACTCAGCATCAGTTCATGCAAGTCTTTCTAAGTTTTTCTAATTTCTTGTAGAACAATAATATTCCATAGCATTCAGTTACCACAGCTTGTTTAGACATTCCCCAATTGATGGGCATCCCCTCAATTTCCATTTCTTTGCCACTGCAAAAAGAGCTGCTTTGAATGTTTTGAAACATGTGAGTTTTTTTTTGGTTGCCATTTTTCATGATCTCTTCAAGAGGACTAGGGGCTTTCTTAAAATGAAAAGTGTTGAATTGGATAGAGTCCTTGTACTGGAGTTGGGAAGATGTTAGTTCAAGTTCAGATAAAGTTATATTTAACTGTATGATCCTGGGGAAATCACTCAATCTCTGTCCACCTCAGTTTCCTCAACTATAAAATAGTGATAATGAGAACATCTGGTTCTCTAAAATTGTGGTGTGAATCAAATGATACAATATTGTAACTCAATAAAGGTTTGTTCCCCGCCCCCCCCAGCAGCAGGATTTGAATTCAGCATGTCCTGACACAGTTCCTAGAATGTAGAAAGCATTTCATAAGATCTACTTTGACTCTCTCTCTCTCTCTCTCTCTCTCTCTCTCTCTCTCTCTCTCTCTCTCTCTCTCTCTCTCTCTCTCTCCTTAATTTTTTTTTTATTTTCATCCTTTTGTACATGCATATTTCCAAGTTACAAAATTTCCCTCCACCCTCCCTTCCCATGCCCCTCCCCTCAGTTGGGAACACTCAGGTTAGCATTTTACATATATATTTTGTTACACATATTTATAAATGAGTAATTTTTGGCATGAGGAATTAGAATTAAGAGAAAGGGATACATAAGAGATACTTTCATAAAGTGTTCATTAGATTTGGTAGGGGGTGTTTTTTTTTTTTTCTATGTATTTTGTTTTGTTTTACTTTTCTTCCTCTGGTTGGGGATAATATAGTCCATAACCAGTCTAATATAGTTGTTCTAGCTCTCTGGGCTATCAAGAGGATTTGCATCCAACGAGGTTGTTCATCTCATAATTTTGATGTGCACATTGTTCTTTTGACTCTACTCCTTTCACTCAGCATCAGATCCCGTAAGTCATTCCATGTTTCTCTAGAGTCTGACCATTTATGGTTTCTTATAGAACAATACTATTCCATAATATTCAGGTACCGTAACTTGTTTAACCATTCCCTAATTGATGGGCATCCCCTCAATTTCCAAGTCTTTACCACTAATAAAAGAGCTACTCTGAATATTTTGGAACATATAGGATTTCCCCCCCCTTTTTTTTTTTTACAATTTCTTCTGGATATAATCCTAGAATTGGAATTCCTGGGTCAAAGGGTATGAACAGTTAGTTATATTGCTCTTTGGGCATAGTTCTATATTACTCTCCAGAAAGGTTGGATCTGTTTACAACTCCACCAGCAATGCATCAATGTCCCAATCTTCCATAATCTCACCAACACTGATCATCTTCCCTTTTTCTCATTTGGGCTAATCTAATGAGATGAGATGATACCTCATTTTAATTTGCATTTCTCTAATCAATAGTGATTTGGAGCATTTTTTCATATGATTATATACACACACACACACACACACACAAAGAGCGCTTCTTTAATTTCTTCATTTGAAAACTGTTCAAATCCTTTGACCATATATCAATTGAGGAATGATTTGTGACTTTATAAATTTGATGCATTTCTCTATATATTTTAGAAATGAGACCTTTATCAGAACTTCTGGTTATAAAGATTATTTCCCAGCTTTCTGTTTTTCTTCTTATTTTGGCAACATTGATTCACTTAGTGCAAAACCTTTTTAATATAATATAGTCAAAATCATTCATTTTGCAATTTATAATGTGCTCTAATTCTTGTTTGGTCATAAATGCATCCCTTTTGGATAGATCACATAGATTTATTTTTTTGGTCTATTAATTTATCTATGATTCTCACTCTTTATGCCTAAACCCATTTTGACCTTATTTGAGTATAGGGTGTGAGATGTGGATTTATGCCTAGTTTTTATCATACTATTTTCCATTTTCTCCAACAATTTTTGTCAAATAGTGAGTTCTTATCCCAGAGACTGATGTCTTTAGGTTTCTCAAATAGTAGATTGCTTTAGCTTAATGCAGTTTCTTTTGTACCTGTCCTAATCCACTGAGCCATTACTCTATTTCTTAACCAGTACCAGGCAGTTTTGATGACTGCTGCTTTATAAGTACAGTTTTAGATCTGGTAGAGCTAGGCCACCTTCCTTTACATTTTTTTTTTCCATCAGTTCCCTTGCTATTCTTGCCCTTTTGTTGCTCCAGATGAATTTTGTTGCTATTTTTTCTAGCTCAGTAAAGTAGTTATTTGGTAGTTTGATTTATGTGGCACTGAATAAGTAATTAAATTTGGGTAGAATTGTCATTTTTATTATATTAGCTCGACTTAACCATGAGCATTTGACATTTTTCTAATTATTTTGATCTGACTTTATTTTGGTTAGGAGAGCTTTATAATTGTGTTCATACAGTTTCTGGGCTTATCTTGGGAGGTACATTCTCAAGTAGTTAATGTTGTCTACAGTTATTTTAAATGGAATTTCTCTATCTCTTGTTCTTTGTTGTTCATATATAGAAATGCTGATGATTTATGTGGGTTTATTTCATATCCTACTACTTTGCTGAATTTGTTAATTGTTTCAAGGAGTTTTTAGATGATTTTCTCAGGTTTCCTAGGTATACCATCATATCATCTGCATAGAATGAAAGTATTGCTTCCTTTTTGCCTATTCTGATTCCTTCAATTTCTTTTTCTTCTCTTATTGCTACTGCTAGCATTTCCAATGCCATATTGAATAGTAGTGGTGATAATGTTTCATCCCTGAATTTACTGGAAATGGTCTGAGTTTATTCCCATTACATATAATATTTGTTGATGGTTTTAGACAAATACTATTTATTATTTTAAGGAAAACTAATTATCACTAAACTTTCTGGTGTTTTTAATAGGAATGGATGTTGTACTTTTTATCAATGGCTTTTTCAGCATTTATTGAATTAATCATATGATTTCTGTTGGTTTTACTATTGATATGTTTAATTATGTTGAGTGTTTTCCTAATGTTGAACCATCCCTGCCTGCCTGATATAAAACCTATCTCACCATGGTGTATTATCCTGCTAATAACTTGCTGTAGTCTCATTGGTAAAATTTTATTTAAGATTTTTGCATCAATATTTATTAGGAAGATTGGTCTATAATTTTCTTTGTCTGTTTTGTTTCTTCCTGGTTTAGGTATCACCACCATGTTGTTATCATAAAAGGAGTTTGGCAGAACTCCTTCTCCTATTTTTAAAAACAGTCTATGTAGGATAGGAATTAATTGTTCCTTAAATGTTTGGTAGAATTCACTTGTAAATTTATCTGGATCTGGAGACTTTTCCTTAGGGAATTTAATTATGGTTTCTTCAATTTCTTTATCTGAAATGGGGTTATTTAAGTAATTTATTTCTCTTCTGTTAATCTGGGAAATTTGTATTTGTAAATATTCATCCATTTCACTCAAGCTGTCCAATTTATTGGCATATAGTTCGGCAAAGTAGCTCCACATTATCTCTTTAATTTCTTCCACATTGGTGGTTAGTTCACCCTTTTCATTTTTGATACTGGTCATTTGTTTATCTTCTTTTTTTTAAAAGTCAAATTAAGCAGAGGTTTGTCTATATTATTAGCTTTTGCATAAAACCAACCCTTAGTTTTATTTATGAGATCAACGGTTTTCCTGCTTTCCATTTTATTAATCTCTGCCTTGATTTTTCAGAATTTCCAATTTGGTATTTAATTGGAGTTATTTAATTTGTTCTTTTTCTAGCTTTTTTAGTTACATACCCAATTCCTTGATCTTCTCTTTCTCTATTTTATTCATTTAGGTATTTAGAAATATAAAGTTTCCCCTCAAAATTGCCTTTGCTGCATCCCATAAATTTTTGTATGATGTCTTATTATTATCATTTTCTTGGAAATAATTATTGATTATTTCTATTATTTGCTGTTTGATCCACCCATTGTTTAAGATAAAGTTATTTAATCTCCAGTTAGTTCTAATACATGTAATCTTTATTGCATTGTGGTCTGAGAAGTATGTATTTAGTATTTCTGCCCTTCTGCATTTGATTTTAAAGTTTTTGTACCCTAGTACATGGTCTATTTTGGTGAAGGTGCCACGTGCTGCTGAGAAAAAGGTAAATCCTTTTCTATCCCCTTTAAGTTTTCTTCAGAAGCCTATCATATCTAAGTATTCTAAGATTTCATTCACCTTCTTAACTTCCTTCTTGTTTATTTTGTGGTTAGATTTATCTAGTTCTGAGAGAGGGAGGCTGAGGTCTTCTGTTATTAAATTTTGCTGTCTGTTTCTCCTTATAATTCACTCGGCTTTTCCTCTGAGAATCTGGATGCTATACCACTAGGTGCATACATGTTGGTAATGATATAGCTTCATTACTAATAGTGCCTTTTAAGAAGATGTAGTTTCCTTCCATATCCCTTTTAATGAGATTGATTTTTGCTTTTACTTTGTCTGAGATTAGAATTGCTACCCCAGACATTTTTACTCCTGCTGAAGCATAATATGTTTTGCTCTCATATTTTACCTTTACCCTGTGTATTTCTTTCTGCTTCAAATGTGTTTCTTGTAAACAACATATTATAGGATTACAGTTTTTAATCCATTCTGCTATCCATTTCCATTTTTATGGGACAGCTCATCCCATTCACATTTATAGTTAACATTACTAATTCTGTATTTAGCTCCATGCTATCTTTCTCCACTTATATTTATCCCTTTCCTTCTTTCTTGTTCCTCCTCATCAAAATTTTACTACCTTTTCCTTTAGGATTTTAACTTTCAGTTTATTTTCACTTATACCTTTCCTTCCCTTTTATTAGTCCTTTCTTCCCTATCCATCCCCCCTTTTCCCTGTAGATTAAGTTAGAATTTTAAACCCAAGTGGGAATGCATTTTATTCCTTCACCAAGCTAAATCTATTGAATAGAATTTACTCAGTATTCACATTCTCCCTTCTTTCCCTCTAAAATTATAAATCTTTCTGCCTCTTCCCTTGTTGCTCTAATATTGTTAATCAAGTATTATCACTCACAGTTGAATTATTTGATTGCTTGATAAGCCTCTATTGTTATCAAGATATAATCATAGATTATTTACTTGATTGCTTGATAAATAGCATTGACTCAAATTGGGTCAAATTGTAATTGTGATCATTTTTCACTTTATCCCCTTTCCAACTATCTTTCAAACATGCACAGTCCTCCTCCCCAGGCAAAGTATCACCCAAAGCCATATCATTTATTAAATGATTTGTGCCCCTTCCCCTAGGCCTATTTTCTTTTGCACTTTACCCCCCCCCCCCCACATGCACACAGGGTACTTAACCCCTTGTTAAGTGAAGCACTAGACACTGATCTAATTAACTGTATGTATCTTGAAGATCTATAAGTACTTGGAGGCTCTGGAGATCTCACAGAGAACTTTCTAAATGATTGTAAGTAAGAGACATTGCCTTAGGTCCTCACAGTTTAGGATGCCCTCATTAGACAATGTGCTTAGCACCTTATAATTTTTTTTTTAGTTTTTTGCAAGGCAAATGGGGTTAAGTGGCTTGCCCAAGGCCACACAGCTAGGTAATTATTAAGTGTCTGAGGCCAGATTTGAACCCAGGTACTCCTGACTCCAGGGCTGGTGCTTTATCCACTGCACCACCTAGCCACCCCTGCACCTTATGATTAAAGTGAGTCATAGTGTAATGAGACACTTAAGTTGAAGTTAACACTCCTGCTTTTTTTCAGGGCTTTTTGTCTCAAACATAGTGCTGTCATCTTGGACCTCTTCAATTGAGAGACAAGACACAATTATGCCCCTATCCTTTAGGTTCATTCTCTTTGATTATATTCTATCCTCTAATTTTCCTTAGAGAAGTAAAGTTCTAAAGAATTAGAATTGTAATATCTTCCCTTGTAGAGACCAACATTTGTTCAAAACATTTTAGTTTTTTTCAGTGCCCTTTTTCATTTACCAATTTTTTTATGTGACTCCTCAGTCATGTATTTGGTGACTGAATTCTTTTCAGTTCTGGTCTTTGTGTCAGGAAATTCTGGAAGTCTTGTATTTCATTGAACATTCATTTTTTCCACAATAGTATATGCTTAATTTTTCAGGGTAGTACATTCTGGGTTGTAATACCAGGTCCTTAGCTCTCTGAAATTTGTTATTCCAGTTCTTCCAATTCTTCCAGTTCTTCAGTGTTGAGGCTGTTAAGTCCTGTGTTAGTCTGATTGTGTTCCCTTTATATCTGAATTGTTTTTCCTTTTGCTGGTTGCAATATTCTCTTTTATTTGAGGGATCTAGAATTTGGCTGTTATAGCCCTTGGAGTTTTTATCCTGGGGGGGTCTCTTTCTAGAGGGGTTCTGTGGATTCTTTCAATTGTTATATTGTTATCTTGTTCTAGTAGGTTGGGGCAGTTTTCCCTTATAATTTCTTGCATGATGTTTTCTAGGTTCTTTTGTTGGTCCATTCTTTCTGGTAGTCCAATGATTCTTAGACTGTTTCTTCTGGATCTGTTTTCCAGGTCATTCATTTTCCCTAGAAGGTACTTTCATTTTCTTAAATCTTTTCAGACTTTTTATTTTGTGTGATGAAATCTTGTAGTCTTGTGCATTCATTAGTTTCTAACTGTTTGGTTCTAATTTTTAGGATTTTATTTTCTTCAATTATCTTTTGTTTCCTTTTCCAGTTGGTTATTTTTACTTTTAATAGAGTTGGTTTTTTTGGTCAACGTGTCACAATTTTCCTTCATAACTTTCATTTTTCTTCTTCTCTTGTTTAGTTTTTAAAATTCTTTTTTAAGTTCTTCTATGAGCTTTTGTATTTGAGTCCAATTTATGGACTGCTTTGATACTTCTCCTGTGCGTGATTTTTCACTGATTTCTTCTTCAGACATAGCATTGCTGTCATCTTTATCTATGTAGCAATTTTCTATAGTGAACAATCTTTTAACTTTTCCCCCCCTTATTTTTGTTGTTGTAGTTCTGTTCCTGGGGAATATGGAGTATAGATCAAAGCTTTTATTTTGCTGGTGCTGGGGTTTGATCCCTGGCTTATTATTGTCCAATATGTTGCCTGTGCGGTCCAGGCCTTGCCTTTGTAGAACTTTGTTTTCTCCTTTATGTCCAAGTTCAGACTTAACGAGGATTGTTCCCAAACCATACTTTTACCCTGAGTTTAGACTTTGATTGGAGTTGGGATCCTCCCTGCTGGCTTGCTATCCAGCTGCTGGGACCTCTATTATTAAGCTGTTGGGAACCTGGATTTTACTGTGACTAATAGCCTCCTCCTGGCTTTCCCACTCCTGCCTCCTGGACTTTACTTCTTCTCCTTTTCCCCCAAAGAGACAGACCTTCACTGAAGATCCTCCAGGATGTCTGCATTTGAAAACTTTTTTGAATACTATCTTTTTCTTGGTGGGATCTGTAGAATGAATGTCAGAGTAGAGGTTTCATTTATATTTGGTAAGGAAAGGCTCCGGGAGCTTGTTAGCTTTGCACTATCTTGACTCCATCCTGGAAGTACCCTCTCTGTCTCTCTCTCTGTCTCTCTGTCTCTCTCTATCTCTGTCTGTCTCTGTCTCTCTCTCTGTCTCTGTCTCTCTGTCTCTGTCTCTCTCTCTCTGTCTCTGTCTCTCTCTCTCTCTCTCTGTCTCTGTCTCTGTCTCTCTCTCTCTCTCTCTCTCTCTCTCTCTCTCTCTCTGTCTCTGTCTCTCTCTCTCTGTCTCTGTCTCTCTCTCTCTCTCTCTCTGTCTCTGTCTCTCTCTCTCTCTCTCTCTCTGTCTTTCTGGCTCTGTCTCTGTCTGTCTCTCTCCCTCTGTTTCTGTCTCTGTCTGTGTGTGAGTGTGTGTCTGTGTCTGTGTGTGTGTGTGTGTGTGTGTGTGTGTGTGTGTGTGTCTCAGTTACTACTGTCTCTTCTGCCCCTGTCTCTGTCTGTCTCTCTCCTTTAGAATAGATATTCAATGGACCTTAGCTTTGGAGCTGTCAAGACCTCAGAACCCATCTAGTTCCCATGACTGATTCATTAAGTTAAACATGGGCTGTGATCTGCATTAATTAAAGGAATTTATAAATTAGGAAATCTCAGTCCCTTTTTAAATTCAAATAATGTTCTCACTATTTAGCAAACATGTTCATTTGCCCCTAAACAATAGAATTTTATAGTAATATAGATTATTATTAGAATTCTTATTTATATTTTCCTCTTGTTCCATTGCACATAAAATCAGGCATTTCCTACCATTATAAGTGGTTATAAATTGCAGGAAATTCAGCAAACACTTATTAATTCAATCATTTATAATAAACATATTGACACTAGACTAGGGGAATAACATAAAGATTGTATACTTTTCAGCTTTTAATACTTTGTAATCCTAATGTCTCTTTACAAATGCACACTGATGTTAGCCTAATTTACCTGTCATAATTCAACTGAGGCAGCATAGTTTAGGAGATATAGGGTGAGCCTCAGTATCAGAAAGCCCTGGATTTGAGGCTGTCCTCTGACACTGCTTGCTGTATAACCTTGGACAAGTCATAGACTTTCAGTAACCCCCCCCAGGCAATTCTCCAAGTTTATACATTACAAAACATTTTCCTTTTGTAAGAAATAGGAAAAATTTCCTCATCCTAAGCTCCTTACTCCAATGAAAATACTTGAAAACCAAACAAACCCCAAATTCCCCAACTCAAAGCATTATAAAAGTCATAACAAGAATCTCTTTAAAAAGAAAAGAACCAAGAAGGAGACAAGTACATTGCCTGAAATTCATTAGGTAGATTTTTTTGTGGTTCCCTGAAGTGACACCAAATGTAATAGCTTTCAGCATTTTTGAATCAGCTAATGAAAGTCTGTCTGCTCATTTTTCTATTTTATATCATTTCACTCACTACCTATCTTCCATTGCACTCAACCTCATACTGTTTTGTATAAAGAGTACAGATGGAACATACTATTTGACCATTATTTCCAGAATTCCCTAGTTTTTTTGAACTTTTGTTATTTCCCAACTTTCAGCTTTTCATTTGGAGGTAATTCCCATTATCATTTTTCCTCCACTACTGCAGTAGGGCTACTGAACAGCTATGAAGAAGTTCATAAAAATGAGTTGATTTTACCCACTACTGTTCATGGTTTGCCTGCTTAGCTTAATGCTTGTTGCCAGTGGGACTTTTCATATTGATCCTTATCTCATTCCCAGCAGCAACAGTTCCAAACTTTTTCTTCCCTCATGCCCAACCTCTCTTCATCTCGTTAACAGAAGGCTGCTCTAGCTTTCCTATTTAGGGAGAAGATGGGACCAGCTCATCTTAGCTCCCTTGATTCTCCTCCCTTGTTCCTCATCACTTCTTGACTTTATTGTCCATTTGGGATCATGGGATTGAGAGGTGGAAAGAACTCTAAAGATTGCCCACTTCGATACCCTTCATTTTATAGAGGAGGAAATGACTAAAATCAAATATTTGGTCAGTCGATAAGCACTGGAAACAGTTTATAAGTAGCAAAAAAGAGATATAAACCAAGGTTTTCTAATTTCAGATATGGTATACTTTTCCATAAGTCTTTCTTTCCCTGTTTACAGAATAAACATCTCTATTGATCAGCTAATACCATCTTTTACTATGGATTAGACTATAAGCCTTCTGGATAGAGAACTGGGTTTGGAATGAGGAAGTCACATCTGTTAGAGTTCAAATACATCCTCAGACACTTACTAGTTGAATGACCCTAGGCAAGTCACAACCCTTATTTGCCTCAATATCCTCATTGATAAAATGAATTGGAGGAGGAAACAACAAACCATAAATGGGACCACTAGGATTGAAACCATTAAACAACAAAACTACCATTTAAGACCTTCTTCCATAAAGTGTTCTTTCTTCATGTTTATGTCATCTCTCATGTGGAAAAGTGCCAGGGATTTTTTCCTCTATACATATGGCTGTGTTCAAGTGACCCCAAATCTAGAAATCCTCCCCTTGACCTTCATCATTTCATATCTATCTTTGTATGATTGACTCTCCTTAACTCCATACAGTCTGTCTCAGGATCATAGACATAAAGATGGAAGGACCTCAAAGGTCATCTAGTTCCCCCCCACTCATTTTTCAGCTAAGGAAACTGAGGCCCAAAGAAATTAAGGGACCATCCCACACAGGTAGGAAGCACTATCTAAATTAAAAGCATAGATCTGTTAATTATACCATATTAAAACATCTCAATCAAAGTTTGCCAATGACCTCATTGCCAAATACAGCAATCTTTTTTTAATCCTCAGATGTGTTGAGTTGTAATAATAAATATAATAAATAATAATAAATATTAATTAATAATAAAAATGAAAGTAATAAATAATAAACTGAAATCATACCGTATCATATTTTGCATTGCAGGTATTTGTATATTTCTTTTTAATCATTTTAGCCTATCATTCCTACTGTCCATTGGATGGCTCTACCTTGATGTTCCATCAGCATCTTAAGATCATTATGTCCAAAATTAAACCTCTAATCTTTTCTTCCCAAATCTGCTCCGCATACTAATAGCACTTTTTGTATCATTACTATTTACATTGTCTCCTCAGTAAATAACATTATATTAGTTCTTCAGTGTCCCTTATCTCTCTTTTTCAGCTAATTGCTAGAGCTTTATTCCACCTTTCTGTTCCTTTCCAACTTGCTTATTCTTTACATTGCTACTACTTTAATAGAATCCCTCATTACTATTCTATTAGACAGCTATTTTAAGTTCCTTAATGGTTAGCCTATCTCTACTTTCTCCCAATAAGATATTCCTTATTCATGTCACTTCATTGCTCATTTTTCCCCATTGTTTCCCTACTGTCTAACTCATACATTTTCATCTCTTTGATTCCTCAATATGAGATAAATCTGTTTCTGTAGCTTTGGCTCATATTTCTTGTTTCTGTGTACTTTCTGCTGAACTTCTTTTTTTCACTAAGAGTGCATTGCATTCTTAAACTTTGCAGTTTCCCTTCTGCTTGAAATGATCATCTCCCTCCTTCCATAAGCTGCCATATTTTATTTACATTCCATATTTATCCTGGGTGACCAACCTTTTCACTCTTCTGGCTCACATCACTCAATAAAAACTTGTGAAGGACCACATACAGAATGTTATTTTTTGGTTTTTCTGAAGCAGTAGAGTTGAATGACTTGCCCAAGGCTGTGCAACTAGTAAATATTAAGTATTGGAGGCTGGATTTGAACTCAGGTCTTCCTGACTCCAGGGGTGATATTCTATCTACTGTATAACCTAGCTACAGATAGAATTGAATGTTTATTTATGACTACAATGTAATCCATATTACCAGTGAGTAAAATAATAAGCTGAAATCATACCATAGCGTATCATATTTTTCATTAGTTTCATTATATACTTTAGCAAATCATATCATACCATATATTGTGGCATCTAGTTTAATATTGTATTGAATCATGGTGTGTTTTATATTACAACTATGCTATCACTGCTATAAGGAAGTCTCAATGAGAAATTCTATGAGAGCAAATCAATAACTGAATTCTCTTCAACTTTTGTCTTTAAAGAGTTACCTGGGACACACAAAGAGGTTAAGTGATTTGCCCAGAGTTTCATAGCCATGATTTGTTAAAGGGGTGGGCCTTGAACTCACTTCTGTCCTGACTCTGATACTGGCTCCTTATTCTCTCTCCACTATGCTTCACCACATCTCCCTTGCCCTGGTCAACTCACTTCAGATTCAAGTCCAAGTCACTCAGTTATTTCAATATTCTCCTGCAGACTTCTCATAATATTTAATTGTTCAACTCTCCAATGCACTTATAACATCCCATTTTGCATTATAAGTACCTGCATTCAGATGTTCTGAGAGAGTTGTTTGGAGAAATTTAGAGGTTGAATGAGTTAACCCAATGCCACACAATCAGTAGACAACTTAAACTCAGGTCTTCCTGCCTCTGAAGACCCTTCTCTTTCTACTATCCTATACTGTCTCTTTAAAGCAAATAAGGGGGCAGCTAGGTGGCACAGTGGATAAAGCACCTGCCCTGGAGTCAGGAATACCTGGGTTCAAATCTGGTCTCAGACACTTAATAATTAACTAGCTATGTGGCCTTGTGCAAGCCATTTAACCCATTTGCCTTGCAAAAACCTAAAAAAAAAAGCAAATATGGACCTTGGGAAAGTTACTTAATCCTATTGCCTTAATAAATAACATTTTTTAAAAAGAAAATATGATAAAACACTGGCTCTGGAGTCAGGAGGACTCAGATTCAGACACTTAATAATTACTTAGCTGTGTGACTTTGGGCAAGTCATTTAACCCTTTTCCTTAGCAATAACCAAAAAAAAAAAAGAAGCAAATATATAGAAGCAATAACATATATAGTACATGGGAAAAAATGTATCTTTCAATATAAAGCAGCATTATTTTAAA
The DNA here is from genome assembly GCF_037893015.1 of Macrotis lagotis. Classification (NCBI taxonomy): domain Eukaryota; kingdom Metazoa; phylum Chordata; class Mammalia; order Peramelemorphia; family Peramelidae; genus Macrotis; species Macrotis lagotis. The sequence goes on from NC_133659.1 coordinate 298,637,368, forward strand.
TTTCTAATAAATTGGAATTTTATTACTTTAAGTAATAGTTAATTTTTCAAGATCATAGAATGGGATGTCTTTATGTTTATGGTTTTTTCCTTAAATATTCTCTGTATTCTTCATCTTCACCACATTTTGATGAGTCCTAATCAGGAGAAGAGAGGGAAAGGAGGGCAAGGTTGAGTTTAGGGCAAGAAATAGACAAGTGGGTGAAAAAACTCTGTTGGATGTCTCTCAAGTGCTCAAATCTATCATGTTTGATGGTGGGAGCCAGAAAACTGCCAAATCCAGCTCAGAAAATGAAGTGTTTTGTCCCTGGTGTCCTTTTTGTGACTCAGATTCAATCTTTCACAACTTACTCTATCTTTCTTCCCCTCTGAGATTCAAATCAGCCTCTTTCTCCCCAACCCCACCTTTTCATTTTAGTTGGCAATTCCTGGAATCCCCCCCCCCCATTCTTTTCAATTATTTTGAGGATTGGGAGGATTAATTAAAAGTTTTCTCTTGAAATATTTCTAATGGTATTTCAGTTTGGGGAGAGAGTAATGACTTTTACCTCTCCACTCTCCAAAAGCCAAGATTACCAATTCCAATTTCATGCAGCCGTCATTTCCTTAAATTCTATCTTCCTAATTAAATATTTTAATTCCTGCCCTTCTGCTTGGCAGTGTCCCAGACTGGTTATCACTCAAAAACAGACTAAACTTATTTTTTTTTCATTTAAAAATAATTGCAATTAAGTTTTTCCTTTAGGAATACTTAAACACAAATATTATTTATGTGTTAATGCATTTCTTGTCATTATATGGTTTAATAGAACACTTTAGCAGCAGAAATAATTAAAAGACACTCCAGTGAGAAAGGAAAGATAGTTTGGTCAAAATACTTTATTTTGTGGAATCATATATTGTCGAAGTTGGAAAGGAACACAGAGAATTTCTAGCTTTACTAGTTACCAAATAAGTAATACCCTCTATTGCATTATACCCTCAACAGCTAGTCATTCATCCTCTGCTGAAAGACCTCTATGAGAGGTATGAGAACATCTAGACGGCTCAGTTTACTTTTACACAGTTAATGAAGATTTCTTTGCATTAACTCTTAACTTGCCTCTTTTCATCGTTCACCTCAATTTTCTGGAACTAAGTTGTACAATTATACCTTTAATACCTGATTATCCTTCAAATTCTTGAAAATAATTTTTCAACAAATGCTTCAATCAATAAATCACATTCCTTGGATTATACTTACAGAACTCTATTCCCATATATAAGTCCATTCATACAATTTTACCAAAGATATTAATTTTACCAAGATATTAATTCTAATGTAGACAGGTATATAGGTAGAGAGATAGATTCGATAGATAGATAGATAGATAGATAGATAGATAGACAGACAGATGGATGGATAAATATAAGTAAACAATACTGACTCTTCCTTCAAAGACAACAAATATAAGCAAGAACTATAACTCCTACATTTAAAATATTACATTTTGAAGAGGGAAAGACTCTATATAAACAAGAACTGGAAAGTAGGGTAGGAATGGAAGGGAAAAGTAATTGTGGGGTCAAGATGCTTTGTGAGGAAACAGAGAAATCTAGATTTAAGTGGTGAATTAAAATGAAGCTTTGTTGGGATCCCTTCTAATAGAGTGCTCCAAGCAGGCACAGTCACTGATAGATCAGGGCAGTAGAACCTCAGGATAGAGGTTTCTCCAAGGTCACCTGAGGTGAAGGAGCATCACATATTGCAAGCTAGAGAATATACTGAATTTGGACGAAATGCACTTCTGGCTTGGTATAGGTAGAGCTGAGAGGTGCTGAGGAGAAGCCCCTACCAAAAGATAAGTTTAGGTCACTACCTTAGATAGCAAGACCATAGAAGGAAAGACTATATGGGAGCTGATAGCTTACTTCTGGATACTTCTTTTTAGGAAGAATGTTTGGAATGGATTATAGTAAAGTCTAGGCTTTGCAGGGAATGGCAGGGGAAAAAAAGACATGAAAGAAAAAGTACAAAACTTCTAAAAAAGAACATATTAGTTTCTAACTTCCTAACATCTTTCAATATGTTCTCCTTTTTTCCACTCATAAAGTTGCTACCCAGGTAGAAACCATTAACACCATATTTGTTACTGTTCAGTCATTTTAGTTTGATTCTTTGTGGCCTCATTTTAGGGTTTCCTTGAAAATGATACCAGGGTGGTTTGCGATTTTCTTCTCCAGTTCATCTTATAGATGGATAAACTGAGGCAAACAGGGTTAAATGACTTGCTCAGATTTATACAATTGGACAGTATCTGAGGCCAGATTTGAACTCAGGAAGATGAGTCTTTCTGAATTTAGGTCTGACACTGTGCCACCTAACTGCCCTCATCCCCACATATTTGGATAGCCTCCTGGTTAATAGTCCTGCATCAAGTTCCTTTCCACTCCAATTCACTTTTCACTTAACAGCCAAAGTAATCATTCTTAAACACAGGTCTGGCCATGTCATCCATCAATAACTCCAGTTAACTCCCTGTCATATCAAAAACCAAATATAAAATCCTCCATTTGGCCTTTTAAAACCCTCTAGAACCTGGTTCCTTCCTATCTTTCCAGTTTATTATTATTTTTTATACTTTGCTCCCCTCCATATACTCTAAGTTCTAGTGACCTTTTTAATATTCCTTGTACATAAAACTTCCTTGCCATGACTACATGACTTTTTATTGGATATCCTCCACTTTTGGATTGCTTTATATTTTCACCTCCACATTTGACCTTCCCTGGCTTCCTTCCAGAAAGCTCAAATTCTGCCTTCCGTGAGAGGTTGTTCCTCAGTGTCTTCCCTGTGAGATTAGCTTCTATTGATGCTCTGCATATATTCTGTGATTTTAGTTGTTGCATGGCGTTTCTCTCATCTTCTTAAAATATCAGCCCCTTGAGGACAACACTAATATTCCTCCTACTTATAAGTCTTCAGCATACAGTAACTGATTAATATATGTTTGTTGATGTTGATGATGGTAATGATAAGAATAATGATGATTATATGATGATGACGATGATGATGATGATGATGATGATAATGACACTGAAACAAAACCACCAATTCTAGAAAGGGAGTAAATGACCAACATGCCAGTTTGATGGAAAAGCAAAAATCTTGACAATGGCCGGCTTAGTTTCTCTCCTTGGCACACACACAAGAGAGACAACATCAGTTCTTTGTAGAAAGAGGAAATCAGAAGTATGAATCTTATAAATCACAATACTGTTTCCAAAATAAAGAAAACAGTTATATGGTAGTCATAACTCTTGATCCTTTGACAAAGAGTAATTTTTCTCTTCTTCTCCTAATGGTACTCGGTTGGTGCATTATATACTGTCAGAGTTGCAGAACTGAATGATGAGAAGAGAGAAAGCACATGAAACCTCTTTGTGGAAGAATATTCCAACTCCATGAGTAGAGTATTCCTGGGGATCTTTCCCTCTGGATCTGTGTTTGTTACTTTTTCCTGCTGTTTGGGTATCCTATAAGTTGTGATTTTTAACACAGAGAAACTGAAAGTGCTGAGTAATGACAAATTCATGTCCTAGGGTCCATGAGAGCTTCATCTTCAATGTTAGTTTTGAGTCCTTCCTGAAAATCTCAGACAATAAACTATTTTAATTGCTAAATTAATTCTATAGATCTTAAATTGCTCTGTGACCTATAGAGAATGTATTCAATACTAAGTATCCTTTGCCTGATGAAGTTCATATTGACTTCATTTTGTCGTAGGTTTAGAACTAGAAGGGTCCTCAGAAGTCATGTAGTACAGTCCTCCTATCCAAAGAGGTTTTGACTTCTAAGATCGCAAGGCGTAGATAGCTGATTCAAGGTTTGAACCCATATTCTCTGAATCGTAGGGCACCATTGTTTCCACCAAACCTCACTGGATTACCTAGACCAGGGGCAGGGAAATCGTTTCATCTGGCAATGCCTCGATAACCACAGGCAGGACTCAAAATTCAGTAAATCTAGGAGCTTTTTAGGGGTGAATTTATTAACTATTTGACCAAATATAATAGGGTAATTTTAAATTGATAATTTTGTATAGCCTACACATGATGTTATAGACATCCAAATGGCTCTTGGCAGAAAAAACATTTCCCCATACCTGACCTAGACTGACAAGATGTTTTTCTTGTATCAACGTGACCCATAAATTCATTATGAAAATAATCATAATATCACATCCCTTAAATAGTTTAGTTTATGAGATTTCAAAAATGATTTTCCCCTTCTTTAGTAATATGTTGGTGAGGTTTCTGTTCTCTAAATTTGACAAGGGTACTTTCAAAATAGTATGCTACTGTATATGCTTGAAAACTAGAAGGATCTATAATACTACACACACACACACACACACACACACACACACACACACACACAGAGAATAGTAGCCTGGCTATGATTTAATAGATGGTTACCAGGGCCTATAGAAGTCAAGTGACTTGTCCAAGGTCACATAACTTGTAACTGTCTGAGGTGGGGTTCGAACACAGACTTTATTGACCCAAGCCTCCTGTGCTCTTTGTTAATCAGTCCTATTCTTAAACATAATAATGTCCTTCAACATGGTTTAATAACCCTAGGTCTTGAGTATCTCCAATTCAATCTTTATGAAAACCATATGCTTTTAAAACTAAGAAGAATCTGAGATGAAAGGTCCTAATGAAGATTTAGGCCTCCTGAGGCAACTCCTCTCCCCAAAGGACTCAGCTAATTCCAAGCCACTCATAACATTTCTGCAGGTGTGTTGACTGAAGTGGAGATGAATGTCATTATATTTTAACTTTTATGAAAATTGTGTTTCTGCCCTTGCCTTTGTGTCAAAGTTGTCAGTGTAAAAATGATGACTACAAGTTGGATCTCTTTTCAAGAAAGAGATGACCCCTGTAGTTTTCTTTCCTAGGAGAGCTTCTCCTGTACCTTTGGGGTATGAGACAATTGGCAGGTTCTTCATGATGACTGGCAGGACTGGACAGCTCCCCAAAGAAATGAATCATAGCCTCTAGTCAGGATGAAGAGCCATCTGAATGTACCAGCATTTTTTTGCTTTTCAAAGTTTAGTGTGGGTTGGGAGTTGTATGCATATTTATACTTAAATGTTTGCTTGTTAATTCTAAACATTACTGTTTTTTCCTCCTAATTCTAATCAAGTATCAGAACATGGTGATATATTTAAAAACAAATCCAAAAATTCTTGTCTTTAGTGAAAAGGGAAGTTTGGAGAAAGAAGGTTGTTTTGTTTGCTTTTTTGTTTTGTTTTTGCAAGGCAAAGCAGTTAAATAAGGGGGCAGACTTATTTGAGCACGATTACTAGAGGTGAGGAGGGCACTTCATTTAAAGAAAATTAAGGAAAACAATATATCAGCAGCCTATGTAAGCATGAAATAATGAAAACTATTAGTGATATGATTAATACTATCCTTTTTCCCTTAAATATATGCATGTGTATATGAACATATGTACATAAAATGAACATATGTACATAAAAAGCTAATTGCTTATATTTTTCTTAGCTATTTAGCATTCTGAATAAATATATAAATAAATGTAGAGAGATATATTATTTTATAAGTTTTTCAGTTAAATTTACTAGAAATTTTTTTTAGAAATAATCATGTGTATTTTCTTCTATCTAGAATTGGAGCTCTCTGCAGATTTTATTTCCATAGCTATTTAGCATTCTGAATAAATAAAGAGCAGAGAAGTTTAGTTAGAAGAGATGGTGAGAGAAGTTGAAAAGGAAAACATGTTCTCTGATCTTCAATGAAAAAGAAATCCTTTGCTGAGATAGAGAGGTAGTGATACACTCCCTCCCATCAGCCTAACCTATTTTACTTTGGCATGGGTAAACACTCTTTTGCCCCTCTGGAAAATAAATCTTTATATATAATATTGGCACTTGTCATATGCCCCAGATTCCCTTCTGTTAGGGTAATGCTTATTAATTTAATAAAATTATGTTAGATTAGAAAAGCAATATAATATTTTTCCCTAAAATCCATTCAACTTTTTAATCTATCAAAAAAATTGGAAGTTTCTTCAGAGACTAGGGCATAATTAACTATACCATCTTTCCCAAATATTCACACACACATACACACATACACAAACACACACACACACACAAAATACACGGTCTTTTTCAGGCAGCAGATTGTTTCTCATCTTATTAAAATACAGGTCCCCCTTTATTTCTGTCTTTACTTTTACTATGTAAATGGTTTCTAACTGCTCTTTAGCCTATTCAGTCAGACAAAGAATGAGTTCTGTAACCAAAATGAAAAACCCTCGCTAACAAAAGGTTGGTCTTAATGGGGCCACTGCTGGAATCGACAGGAATTTAAATGTACAGCCAAAAGAACACTATAGGTTAAATTCTCTTCCAGTGGACTAATGTATTCATGGTTAAAAGCAAATTACTGCAATGGGACAGGTTGCAGGCATATAACAATCAAAATACTTATGAATTCACAGTACCCATAACCCAGCCAGTGCCCATGGAAAAATGATGGTTTCTGGTGACTTGCAAATTTTCTCATTGTACTCAGAGCTCTTTGGTGGGTTTGTGAAATGTGATCATATCTGAAACAGGATCTGCCATTGGTAGTACTAGGGAAAAAGTGAGGGGGAGGAAGGGGAATAATACATATTCTAAAAAAATGAACATGAAAGATTCATTAACTTTTGAAAAATGTGATATATCATGAATATTCAATATTTCAGAGGAATATTCATGCTTTCTTGGCAATCAATGTCCTCCACTCCCATAATAGACATTTCTACTATACTATTCTTTAAATGTTTGTGAAGAGGTCTGATATTAGGGTTGTGCCTGAGGTAGGTTAATCTGTGATTTTTTTTTCCTTATGGAAAAACAACAAAAAATTCTATTTAACCCATGTGTTGTCTTTAAAATAAACTGAAAAAGATTTGGAATCGAAGACAGTATTTGTAATTAATCATAATATCTTGTTTTGTGACATCCAGGTTTTGGTCTTCATTTAGGGACTCACTAAGACATTTCTGTTGTATTCTTAGATAGATTGCTGTGTAATCAATCCTTTAGACCATTCTCTCTCCCCTTTTTCCCCCCCTGTCATCTAATGGAGGGGTTCTGTTTATTTTTCTGTCCTCTGAAAATATTTGAGCTTTCCTGTCCAAATAGATGAGGAAATTTGTAGTATCTTTGTAAATCCCTATGTTTCTAGGTCATGGAGAATAATTAACAGGTCACACCTCTTCCCATTCCAAAAATGTTTAAGCAGATGTAGAAAGCTCCATTTTCTCTTTTTTTGACCTATCTGTGATTTTATTGGTAGGAGGTACCTCTAGTGAGGAAAATTCCTTTAGTAATATAGATTGGAATCTTTAAATCTTAGATAATTTCCTGGAAGCACAGAGAGTTTAACTGGTTAACTCAGTTGGTCATCTATCAAAGGCTACAGTTGTATTTTGGATACTGAGACTGATTTTCTGTCCAATATTACTTAGCAAATAAAAATTGTTCCAGAGATTCCTCCATCTTATCTTCTCCTGCCTCTTCTCTTCCTCTTCCTTTTCCCTTGGCTTTTTTTCTCTCTTTAGATCTCCATCCTCCTCAAAGCAATTGATATGAAGAGGTTGAGGGACAACAGTTATGAAGATAAGGATTTTAGTACTTAATCCCACATGAGTAGGATCAAGCTCCCCTAAACAGGCAAATTCTCAGGTGTTTCCTCAATTGATTACAAATCAGAGATAAGTTGCTGGCTATAGTGCATAGAGCCGGGGACTAGGAATTGGAAAACTTAGTCCTTGTCTTTAGTCCTTAGTCTTGTCCTGGTTTTGTCATGTACTAACTGAGTGATTTTGGCAAGTCTGATCCTCAGTTTCCTTTTTGGTAAGATGGAGATAATGTCTACCCCATCTGCTCTCTGTGTATTTTAAATTACTCTGCAAAATAGGTTGATGATATAATTGTTCTTAGAAGGAATGTGGTTCATTATCTTAATGATGACAATGAACCTACATTTGTGGATCTAGGTCCATTGGCATTTACTGCCTCTGCAATCTTGGCCAAGTTATTCAATCATTTGGGACCTCAGTTTCCTCTTTTTAAAAAAACAAGAGAGTTCGTATAAATGGATTCTCAGATCCCTTCCAGCTCTGAATGGATGCTTTTATGATCTTTTTTCCCCTCCCTTGGAATTGCAATTTGTTTGACTTTCAAAATGATAGATTATTAATTAAGCCCTTACTACATGTCAGACACTAGTGTGTAACAGCTGGAGATTCTTCACCAATATAGTTGAGATTCTAGCAAATATATGTTTTTCTCATCTTAAAGATTCCGATGAATTACAGTATGTATAATGACAAAATACATTATACAGATACAAATTAATATCTTCCATCATTGAGTTCTGCTTTTTAGGCAAATGATGTATATAAGTGACGGGGGGTACGGACAGTGAATGTGATGCCTTGTTTAAAAGATGCCCTTAGTAAATGATAGAACGACTATGGCTCATTCCCCTGATTTCTGCCGTCCCACAAAGTGGCTCAGTTACTGCTTTGTTTATGGGTCGAGTGCTTTGTTGCTGTTTTCCCTTCATTCTTGAAGAGGCCCCTGACGTCAGGGAGGTGATGCTCTATGACTTGCAAGTGAATTGGAGTCAAGTGAGGGAGGGCTGTGCAAGCTGATATTGGAGTGGTTGAGGAGGTGTAATATGTGATTTGGCCACCAGATGGCAATGCAGCTACCAGACAGAACTCACTTCTTGAGTGGTCACTTGGAGTGACCCCAAGTATCATTTGGAATGGACCCCAAATTTCCCAAAATGCAAACCTCTCCTTCACCCACTGAACCGTCCCATAGACTGGTACCCCTGGTACACCATCCAAACCTCTTAAGATGAGCCCCATTTAATGGACCTTTGGGGTATTGATATTAGATACAGGAACTTCAATGAAACAATTCTTCAGAAAGCAAATACAATGTTGTTGCAGTGTGGATTATTGTCCCAGGTTTCTCTGGGCTTGCTCCAATCCTCCCACATCCCTCTTCTTCCGTCTCTCTCTCCTTCCTAGTCCACAATACCTCTGCTTCTCCAGGATGGTGATTCCTGGAAAGGTTTCACAAAATGTTATATTGTTCAATCTACAAGGATGAACATAACAATTCTTAAAGAAATTATTAAAAAAAAAAAAGAAAACAACAGCAAAAACGCTTTCCTTTCCAAAAAAAGTAATTATCTCTGCTGGGGTGCAGTTTGCATTCCGATCCTTGCCAGTGATTAAAATTATCTAACTGATAATTATCTAACTCCTATGATGGAAGTAGGTTTTCTTTTCTTTTTAAAATGAAATTATGGTGATTTGGTTGTAAGATTTTCATGATGCTACTGAATATTAATATTGTAGTCTACCTTCCCTATAAGATGGAAATGACTCCAAGAGAGGTTAAGTGAATTATTTAAGGGAGTAAAGGAGTAAAGGAGATTCAAACTCTTGGGTTTTCTGACTACAAAGTTAGTACACTTTCTACCACAATATATTCCTTTCTATAAGGAAAAAAAAAGTAACTTCAAAAAATTGATTTTTCAAAGTATACCTTTACTCTCTTAAGTCCAGGATAAGGTGGTCCCACCCCCCAGGAAGAGGGGGAATAGATATTTGGGGCATCGAAAAGACAAATCAACTTTGTCTTTTTAAAAAGACTACTAATAAAGTTGACTGCTCTTAACTTCAATTCCTTAACTGCCCATAATTTTGTATTCTAAATTAGAAAATCTTGTTTAGGAATAGATTTTCATTTGGGTTTTTTCAGATATCCTAGAAAAGACTTTGCCAAAATGCACAGCTCTTGCTGATGTGACTTTCCCTTCTTCAGAGCTCAGATAAAAAAGATTTTTCCCAGGGTCTATGGTGACAGGTGTTCCCTGTGAAAATGGATTGAAATTTTGCTTGGAACCCTTGAAATTCAAACTTCTAGCTTTGGCTCAAGTTAATAGGGAAATAACAACAGGGATTATAAACAGTTGTTTTCCATAAAGCTGATTCCATTTCTCTGTTGCCCTTACCCTCTTTCCTCAGCCCCCTTTGGCTCAGGATCATCTGAAGCTAAGTGAATGATGCCTAGGGTAGTGATGGCCTCATGTCTCACAGATATGGCCTAACATGGCCCGGCTAAAGGACAGCTCATATTTCCAGACATGTCACTGTCTAGACCAAATTTCCTTTGCTAAGTGATGTGAGCCTACAGATACTCCAAGAGGAAAAAAAAAAAATGAAGTGCCTGGCAATGGTATAAGGAAAGGGTTTATTTGAAAAAGGGAGGAAAACTGTGGTTATACAATTTTCTTTTGTAATTACTTCCTAATTCCATGGATAAACATTTGAATGAAGCTGATAACTATTCACTATTTTCTCCCTTACCAGATCATTTCCTCTTTTTTTATAGTTTGTTTTTTGTTGAAATAGGTTAATATTTTATTTAACTTTTTAACATTTTTATTTTGTGCTTATAAAAAAAACTCTGTGGTTCCTATTTCAGTAATATATCTTTTTTCTCTTCCAATTTGTGTTTTCTTTCCTCATGCAGAGGGTTACTTCTACAGGAGAATGGCCGATTCACAGAAGCCTTGCATTACTATAAACTGGCAATTGGTAGCAGGCCTACGTTAGCTTGTAAGTAATATTAGAATATTTAAAAATATTTCTTTTCTTCTTATCCTAGGAAACTCAACTGTGGGATTTAAAGTGAGCATAAAATCAATAACATTATAGCCAATTTAAATAATTTTAGTAATCCTCAGAAGTGTCTATTTTTGTGATTTCATTAGTAATTGTCAAGCTTTGCTAACATATGGGTTTTCTAATTTTTAAATTGTTATGACATCTATCTGTTTTCTTATGGATACAAATACTCCTCATTTCCAATGAAAGCTCTTTGAAGATAGGACTATGTCTCTCCTCCTTCTGGAACCCCCACAGCTAAACCCATGATAGTAGGCGAATTTATTTCAATGCAATTGATTTCCTCTGGAATCCTTTATATTTTCTTTATGTTTTCAAAACATTATCCTGATGAGAGATTCATAAGTGCCACCAGATTGCCAAAGGAATCCATGCCTCACAAAAATTAAGAATCCCCGTCATAAAGTCATTCCCAAACGGTAGAAATGTTACCCCTAACTAATAGAGTAATGTTGTTTTTAGCCTCAGATTCAATGATCCACTTAAACTTATATTTCCTTTTCTTTCTCCCTTAGCTGCATATTTAAATACTGGCATTATTCTCATGAACCAAGGGAAGAGTGAAGAAGCCCGCCGTACATTCATAAAGTGTTCAGAGATCCCTGATGAAAACTTGAAGGATCCTCATACCCATAAGAGCTCTGTTACCAGCTGCCTTTATAATTTGGGAAAACTCTATCATGAACAAGGTCGCTATGAGGTCAGACCAACTGTTTATTCCTCTCTCTCTCTCTCTCTCTCTCCTTTTTCTCTCTCTCCCTCCTTTTTCTCTCTTTTTCCCCTCTCCTCTCTCTTCTTTCTCTGTCTCTTTCTCTTTCTCCCTCTTCTTTTTATTCTTTCTCTCGCTCCCTCCCCTCTCTTTCTCTCTTTCTATCCTCTACTCTCTCTTTCTGTCTCTCTGCCTTGCTCTGTCTCTCTCTCTCTCTCTCTCTCTCTCTCTCTCTCTCTCTCTCTATCATCTATCTATCTATTTATCTATCCATCCATCTCTCTTTTTCACCCTCTCCAATATTGTTGATTCTTGGTAAAGAAACTTCTCTTTAGAACTCAGACTGCAAAATATTCTGTACCATGGAGATCTAAAGAATCGTCTAGGGCAGTGAAAGATTAAGTGACTTCCTCAGAGTTAATATCTAGTTTATGTCACTGCAGAATCCAAATCCAGCCTGTTCTGACTCCAAGTTTGAGAGCATATCCATCTTAGAGAGATTGGTTTGTAAGTAAATTTAGAATACTTCAAAACACCTCTTTCCTCTTTTTGTTCCAGGAAACTCAACTGTAGTGCTTAAAGGTAATACAGAATCAAGTTCTTGGAGCATTATAACCCATTATAATGAGTTTTAATAACCCGCTGTCTCTTACATCATTTTATATTGTAGTTAAGTCACTTTTCAGTCATGTCCAACTCATCAGGACCCCATTTGGGGTTTTCTTGGCAATGGTACTGGAGTAATTTGTCCTTTCCTTCTTCAGCTCATTTTATAAATGAGGAAACTGAGGCAAATAGGGTTAAATGACTTGCCCAGGGTGATACAGCTAGTGAGTATCTGAGACTGAATTTGAACAATGAATATAGCTCAGAGCTCTATCTACTTTGTCGCCTATAAATCCAATCTTATATGAATATGTTTTCTTCAATTCCTCCATTCTTCTCTAGCCCTAAAATTTTTAACTCTTTTCTATTCCCTTCTTTTTTATTAATTTCTAACTATTAAAACAATTCACAGGATCATAGATGAGGACTTGGAAAAGCCCTCTGTTTATATAGTTCAGCTCTCTCCTTTTTTACAAATGAAGAAACTGAAATCCAGAAAGATTAAATAAACTTGCCCAAGTTCGCACAGGAAGTAGAGCTAGTATTTGAACCCAGATCCTTTGTCTCCACATGCAGCATTTTTCCTGCTTTATTCTGATGCATTTTTTTTTTGTCTTTAATGCTTCCCACTTTTTCGGTAGATAGTATTAAAAAAAATCAAAATTATACTGCAATCATAGCTTTTAGTTTAGCTGGGATGGGCAGAGTTGCAATGAGAACAGTACGATTCATGATATAGTCTGGCTCATGCCTAAAGGAAATCAAATTTGCTAAAAGTTTGTGCTTTATAAATGAGGATATTACTATTTGAAATAATAGCTTTTGATAAATTTGGTTCATCTGAAACCCCTATATGCTCAGTAGGTAATAGCAGATAATGTGTTTTTTTTTCCTTTTGCTCTCATTAAATGCTTAACACTTTCCTTTTGTGATACTCTTGCATGATTTATAAAAAGAATCCCACTTAACGCAACTTAGTTATATTTATTAAATACTTTTTTATTGACCTGTTGGATGACGCACAAAGGATTATGATTTGGGGTGGTTGTTGTTATTGTTATTTTTCCCCAGTTAAATGTAAATCATTTTCACCGTTCATTTTTTGTTAGATTTTGAGTTCTACATTTTTCTCCCTCCCTTCCTCTCCTTCCTCCTCCACAGGACAGCAAGTAATCTGATATAGATTGAACATGTGTTGTTATCATTTCTAATTAAATACATTTGCATTGCCATAGGGGCGATGTGTTGTCACACTTCTTTTTTCTTTTTTCTTCATTCAGCTTTTGCCTTTGTGCATGGGCTGCTTTGCAATTTAAAAAGTAAACCATCATATATACTGTTAAGAATCCCTATGGCTAGCTTCCACTGCTTGCAGATATTCAAAATTATCATGTATTAGGGTGGGGTAGTGGGGGGGAGAGTCAGACCTTGGTTAATTAGAATGGATGGTTTTATAAGCATTACATAGAGCTGTCTTGTTCTAGGGATGTCTTTGTTGAATGGAACAATTAACTGGTTAAAAAAGGGGGTGATAGAATACAGGAAAGGAGGGGTGTGTGTATGTGTGTGTGTGTGTGTGTGTGTGTGTGTGTGTATGTATGTGTATAAGGAGAGAGACAAGAGGGGGGGGAGAAAGAGAGAGAGTAAGAGAGAGTTACCTTGAAGGCAAAAGAGAGCTACAAAATTGTTATTTCAGCTTTTGATTTGGGCAAATCTCAAATACCCTTTTAATTCCTAGGGAAAGACTAAAATCTGAAAATTATAGCTGGAGGTAGACATATGAAGATTGTCCTCTTTACTGCAATTTAGCCTGATGATTCTTGAATCTTTAAGCATTTGGAATATGAATCCAGAAATAGAGATAAGTTCTAGTCCTGATGTTGCCATTGAATCAATCAGCTAACAAGCATTTATTAAGTACCTACTGAATTCTAAGTACTGAGGATACATATAGACTAAAGGGAAAGTCTCATTAAATTAGTGTGTGTGTGTGTGTGTGTGTGTGTGTGTGTGTGTGTGTGTGTGTGTGTGTAACAGAGAAGACCAACTTCTCTCTTTCTGTATATATACATATATATATATATATATGTATATATATATATATATATATATATAAAATGTGGTTGAGGAATCTGCCTCAAGCAGGGATCCTTTGTATTATTAGTAAAATCACAGGTTCAGCCTCTAATTCTATTCCTAAACCACTTGAGCAAAGTGTTTAACTTCTCTGTATGCATGTTTGTTGATTTCTAAGTAATTATTTTCAAATTTCTTTAAAATTACATAGTTGAACTAAGTATGGCTTGATTTTTTTCTTCTTTTAAATTGTTTGAGTCTGTGAAATGTTATTGTTTCCTTGATTTCCTAAGTAGAATAGAATGCATATTAATGCATTAACATCTTTGTCTATATAGATTATTTGTTATTGACATATTAATCATTCATTAGATTATATTATGTCATTGAAATAAAATTTACTTGATAAAAGAATACTAGAATTTACTAGTTGGATATACATAAACAAATATTTGCATATATATGTATATCATTGTATATCATATTCATGTATGCATACATGAATGTGTATATGTCCACATATATGTAAATATATGAATACCTACATTATATGTGGATTTTTATACACTTATTTTCCATGTTTGTAATAAAATATTAGACTTCAAGGACATACTATATCTGATTATATTATCAATATTATGTGAAATGGTATAGTATAATGGAAAGAGCATTGGGTTTCAATCTTGGCCCATATACTTATTTGATGTGGATCCTGGGCAGTCTTTAACCTTTCCACATCTCAGTTTCTTCATTTTAAAGATGGGGGGAGGTTGACTAGATGAAACATTCCTCCTAATTATCTCATCCAATGAATCCTATGGTCAGTTCATTAAGAGATTCAGGTTCAGAATCAGAAAGCTGAAATGAACCTCAGAGGCCCATTCAGTCCAAAAATCAACCTCAATGAGGATCCCCTTGGCCTTGGAGTTTGGAAGAACTGAGTTCAATTCCCATCCCAGACACTTACTAACTCTAGGCTTGGTCATTGATTAAAATTCTTTCAGATTCAGTTTCTTCATCTATAGAAATCTCTAATTGTAAAAATAGTACCTATCTTACAGTATTGTTGTGAGGTTCAAATGAGATAATACATAAGTCATCATCTAGCTTTTGTTTAAAGTCTTTATTAAGTGACATCTAATAAGAAGGAATCCTTTACCTTTTGTAAAGAGGAAGCCCTGTTCAGTTTTGTCATTGCTCTGTTAGGAGTTCCATGTACCAATGAAATCACAGGTGTAGTTGCTATTTCCGTTGTAATTCCTAGAAATATTTTCCTTACAGCTTTCATCCAATAGTATAGTCAAAAGGGCCATGGATTTAGGATGCAGAGGACAGGGTTCAAATCCCACTTCTCTCCTACTTGCTACTTTTGTGTCCTTGGACCAGTCATTGATCTTTTTGATTGGTTTTCCCTTCTGTAAAATTGATTTGCTTGGTTTTCTCTTCTGTAAAATAAAGGGGTTTAACTAGCTGACTGCTATGATGCTTTTCAACTCTAAATCTGTGATAACGTAATAACAATTTTACTCAGAAAAGAAAGAGAATGGGATACATGCCCTTGATTTTTTCACTAAGGTAATAGAAACAGTCTGATGTACCAGGATAATAATTTTTTTAGGTTAAGTGGGTTAAGTGACTTGCCCAAGGACATAAAGCTAGGTAATTTTAAGTGTCTGAATTCGGATTTGATCTCAGGTACTCCTGACTCCAGGGCCAGTGCTCTATCCACTGCATCACCTAGCCACCCCAATAATCATTATTTGATAGACATCACAGAGCTAAAGACACTGTAGCCTTGGAATAACTGCCCTAGGAGTTCCAAATTTGAGGTGCTTTAATCTCTTTCTAGTTTTATAACTTGTGTGAACTAAAAAAAAAAATTTAAAACACTTCTGCTAATAGATATGTGGGCATACTCAACTTTTATATTGCTTCCTTTGCCACTTGGACTGTGCACTTTTACTCATGGGGCTGATATGTACTGATATATACTCAATTTCCTTTGACCCAGATGTGCTTAAAAATCGCAATACTATTACTATTATTATTATTATTATTATTATTATTATTATTATTATTATTATTCCAGTAGGAAGATTGTAACTTTGGTTCAGAGGGTGGTTTACGTCTTCTTTTCACTGAAACCTTTTTTTATAGTTAGCACTCCCATTGACAACTTGTCCATTCTCTTGTCTCTTCTATTAGGAAGCACTTACCGTCTATAAGGAAGCTATTCAGAAAATGCCTCGACAATTTGCTCCCCAGAGCTTGTATAACATGATAGGTAAGTCCACTATTCATTTTCTTATTGACATTCAGGTACCCTGTGATGAATTTAATTATGGGCTTATATTACCTGCAGTTGAAATAACCTACCTCATTAATCCCCACAAATCAAGTTGATTCATAAATGGCCCTCACCTGCAGAAGTCAAACAGCAGAACACCTGTTCAAAAGATGTAGGAAATGAGTTAAAATAAGGAATTTTCATGAATTGGCCATGAATCCAAATGCATCTGCAGAATTTTTTCCCCCTCATGAATGTGATCTGATACCGTGAGACCATCTCTCCTAAATTATTTTTAACCTAATAGTGGCTTCTTCAAATGAATCCAATCCTCCCATTATCCAGAAAGCATGTAAAGCTTGGTCCATTTATCTCAACTGGCAAAGGGGACTATGGCACACAAACACACGCAAAAGCTTAAGAATTCCCATCAGATATGGTATATTTATGATATATCTGTTGCTCAAATCTAAAATTACTGAGCTGCAATCTAGGATGATATCCAGTCAGGTATCCATCCCTGGAACCAGTAGAGTGAATTCTAGGTGGCAGAGAGCACTAAGGGGTGGTCAACTGACCCAGACTTGAAAAACAAAGCAAAAAATATCCTTATTCTGATGGGCATTTAGGGAGACCCAGTCTCAAAAAAAAAATAAATTACAGGAATCCCCCTGGCTTAAGATGTCTTGAATGAGACCAGAATTATTCCTATTATTTCTGTTTATCATATGTAGTGAGTTGACAACTTTCCTATGAAGAAATTATGTTACTAGAATTTGAAAGACTCAAATAGTTATGTTAACTCACCATATGACAATGGGAAGCTTCCCCCCCACCCTTAAATTTTAAGGGTAAAAATGAACAAATGAGAAACATTTGATGAAAAGTTACTTGGGTGGAAATGTTTAATGGGGAAGGGTATGATTTTCCACTCTACTTTTTTGTGTGTGTTTGTGTTTGCTTTTTTCCTTTTTACTGCAAACTATGAATTTACCTGTTTTATTGGGTATAAATCATAGATAAATAGATTTAGAGCTTAAAAAGACCTTAGACTTTCCTTGAGTCCAATCACCTTTTTTTATAAATGAAGAAACTGAGACATAGAAAAATTTAACAACTTACTCAACATCATGTAGCTAATAATTACTTGATCTTTCTGACTCTGAATCCCCCATTCTATATACTTCTCTGAGACTTGGGCTTCATTTATTATAACATAGAAAAGCAGTTATAATAGATAACATATTCATAAAATAAATAAATAAAATGTTCATAAAATGTTCAGGGCTTAATGAAGAATCCAATTTCTGTTTTCCTTTTGCCTCAGTTTCCCATTTTTAATCAAAAGTTAAGGATGTAAAAAATAATGAGTGATCACTGTTAAACAACCACCTTTCTTCCCTTTCTTTTACTTCCTCAATTATATTTCAAATCACAGTACTTTTATTCTCTCTATCTGAAACATATCTAGTCATTCTAATAGATTATATAAAAATTAAAGTTTTAAAAATTATTCCCTCATTCTCAATACTTTTATATATTCAAATGCTCACAGATAAGAATTTAATAGAGAATTCTTCAAGAAGTTTGGAGAGAATGATCATAATTAGAAATCATTGTTGATGCTGGCCTGATTTTTTTACATAATTCCTTTATCTTTTCTTTGCCACATTTCTTCAACTGTCAAAAGAGAATGATGTCAATTATTTATCATTGCAGGGATACTGGGAAGGATTGTCATTTTGTCTTTTTAGTTTGATACTTGAAGCTTTGAGGACAGAATTCTTATAATAGCTTTGGATGTCAGCATCAACTGTTTGTTTCAATTATTGTTAATGTTAATAAAATTCTACAAAGTTAATTTAAACCAAATTAGCTATTTTTTAGTTGTTGCAAACTCCTTTGGCAATCTGGTGAAGTTTATGGACACCTCAGAATATTTCATAAGTTTAACAAAGAAAACCATTTATATTGAAATAGTTATTAAAATATTTGAAAGTTTTGTTATATTACAATATGTGCTTCTCTATTAATGCATTAAAATAGATCAACTCATTTGTTTAAAATTAAATTTTATTTTAATTAAAATTTTAGTTTATTTTAATTAAATGACTTAATTAAAGTCATTTCATTATTGTTGCCTACATCCATTATTTCAGTAAATAATACATTTTATTTAGAGGTTAGGGAAAATAAATATGTAATTTTTTTCCCTCTCTAAATCCTTACCAAATGAAATCCATGCCCCCAAATTTTTGGAGTCCATGATCCCCAGGTTAAGAACTCCTGATTTAGACAAATGAATTTATTGATTTAGAATTGGCTCCCTTTTGAGGTTGGATTCCCATATTTCTGCTATGAGTGTTAAGCTCATCTCCATCCAAGGATAAGAATACTTCTGGAGATGATTGTTTAAACTTTTTATGCTTCAGGAATGGTTTTTTCCCCCACTCTCAGTCATTGAATGATGTTTTTAGAACTTTGGGAGAGACTCTAAAGCATTTTTCTAAAAAATCTTAATTACATCTATCCCCTTAGCAATCATCATCCATTTAAGACTGTATGAAAGATTGTCATCTGGCTCTGTTTGCAGTAAAAGCTGCTCACTGACAGTCATTTTACCATATACCAATTTCTCATCTAGTCAAATGAATGAACTCCCCAGAGTGTTTACTTTACTTTGAGTATATTTTATTAGCCTACCATTTGACAAGATAAATGGCCAAGGAAATGAATTGTGTTATCAATTCATCAGTTTTATTAGACTGTCAGCAGGCTGTGATTATTCCATCAAGATTATCAACAACCACGGACTTGTTTTCTAATTCACACATTTACATTTTATTAGCATCCTATAGAGTCCAATAATAGAATATGAAGTGTGTGTTTGACTATACAACCCCCCCTCACCCTTCCATGTGCATTTCCCTCTCTCCCTCTCATCTCTTGGAGGTAGGGAGGAAGACAGTGGTAGTTTTGGGGAAGAAAATGACTTCAAAGGTAGGCTTGAACTGGGATATAGAATAATTTTAAATGACCAAACTATCAAATATAAAAAAAAATCCAAATCCTTTGGTTCCCTCCCACATGAAAATCATATAAAATTTTAATGGGGCAGTGAGTTGGCATAGTGGATAGAGTACCAGCCTGGAACCAGGAGGACCTAAATTCATTTCTGGCTTTAGATAATTACTAGCTTTGCAACCCTGGTCAAGTCACTTAAGCCAATAATTGTGGCACAATCTAACATAGTCTTCCCAGTTTCAAAGTCAGTAAAACCTGTGTTCCAGTCTCATCTCTGACATATATTGGTTATATGACCCTAGGCCAATTATTTAACCTCTTAGTATTCAAAATGACTTTTTATAAGAGTTTAATTTGCAAAGAAAGAATTGCATTGATAAAAAAAAAAAGAATTTTCAGCCAGGTTCCTTGTATTAATTAAATAATATAAACATTACCTATCCTATTTTTTTCATCACATTTCTTGCTACAAGCCAGATTTACTTAATGTTTTATGTTTTACAAAGTGTTATCCTCATGAAGACCTTTTAGGCAGCTGGTTGAAGTATTTATATTCCCACTTTATAGATGAAAAAGTAAGGCAAAAAGAAGTTCAACAAAAATTTATTCAACATAAGGCATTGTGCTGGGCTTTGGGGGATACAAAAATTAAAGTGCAACAGTTCCCTCTTGGTATTTATATTGTATCTTGGATGCAACATATTCTGCCTTACTTAAATTCATTTTATATATAGAATATTGCCTGTGTGATGTCATTGGTCCTCTTTTTGAATACAGGTTGAACAGTAACAAGGGTGTACACATATAAATTATATAAGCTATATTCAGAATAATTTGGGCAGGGGGGAGTAGTGGAGGAAAAATCTAATAATTAGGGCCTTAGGAATGACCTCCTAAAGATGGGGGAGAGCTTAGCCTAGGGATCCAAGAGGGGGAAGTGAGGAGAAGTGTAAGGCTCTGTTCTCAAAGGCAAAGTTCTACCTGTGGAGTGAAACAGTAGGGAATTGTAGGAAAGTCCCATGGCTAAAAGAGTTGCCTTCAGCAAGGAAGAGAAAGGAATTTTATCCAGGTTTATGGGGTTGTACTGCCTCTACATGAAAGTTTATTTATTCTGACCACGTAATAAAAACATTTAACATTTCTATGGCTAAGTATTTATTTGCAAATTGTAATTAAAATTTAAAGTGTGGCTTCTACCTTATTTTTCTGCACTTCTAGGTAATAATATCCAAAGATTTCAACTTTTTTTTTGAAGATGTGGCCATTTTTAAGGTATTATATTTTTATGTTTGAGGACTTTTGTGGTAATTCCTCTCTAAGCTTTTGTAAACCTAGATAAGAATGTTATCTTGATGTCTAAGATTTCATTGCCCTAAGAAGATAGTTGGAGACTGAGGATGTCTTGACTAAGCATCATGACCTCCTTAGGATTTGTGTGAGTCAGATTCAGAGATAAAATAAATCAGAGTCAGAATACTTAGAATACATCAACAGAAATGAAGTTGTAATTGTGTATGCATATTTATTTCTCGCTATATCTATCTATCTAAATATATAGATAGATAGATAAATAGATATAGATATATACATACATTCACACATACATGCATATATGGATATGGATATGGATATATATCATAGAGATAGATAGGATTCCAGAATTGGGTTCAGTAGGATCTCAATCTTCAAATAGGCTTAGGTGAGTCATCCTGGGCCAGTCACAGAATCTTTTTCCATCAGATTAGGGGGTTGAATTTGATACCTCTGAGGTCTCTCTCAGTTCTAAATCTATTGTCTTCTGGTCTATAAAAATGAGCATAATAATATTAGTCACCTTAAGCCATTCGTGACAGCCATGACGATTATTGCAGGAATCAATCAAAGAAATAAATAAGAAATCCTCTATCAAATAATGATTTTAAAACTACATACTCAAGCAGCCCTTTGCATTTATTATCATTTATTTTAGGCATGACTTTGGTATATAAACCCATTTCTGACAGTTAATGGTGTTCACCCTCTGAACATCACCGTTCTTGTTTAGTTTATAAAGAAAATGGGCAATCCTATTGGAGAAGATGATAAATTATTTACAGAACTTGGTCTTGTATGATTCTTGTCTACAACTATCATTAAATCCTCTAGAGAAGATTAACTCAACCTTTTTTATGTACATACCTTTTCCTTGGGTTTTATTAAATACTTGGGCTATACTAAGGTTTACTATTTCCTCTTCATAATATCTGGTGGGACCACTCACTCTCTCAGATATACATATCCTTGATGACATTTTTCATGATAGTTTTGGGGAATAAATAATTTCTACCTCTTTTTTTCTCAATCACATGTAAAAGAAAGGTTAGACTTTTTTCTCCACAATGTTGATTTCCAAATACCTTAAACCCTCCTCATTGAGAAAGCAAGCAATTTGACATAGGTTATACATTTATAGTCCTCCAAAACACATTTCCATATGATGTTCTGAGAAAGAAAACAGACAAAAAAGCAAGAAAAATAAAGAAAAAATTATTTCATTTTTATTCAGGTTCTACCAGTTCTTACTCTGGAGAAGGAGTTTATCTTTCATCATAAATCCTTTTTTTTTTGTTTAGGTTTTTGTAAGGCAAATGGGGTTAAGTGGCTTGCCCAAGGCCACACAGTTAGGCAATTATTAAGTGTCTGAGACCAGATCTGAACCCAGGCACTCCTGATTCCAGGACTGATGCTTTAACCACTGCACCACCTAGCCACCCCCCAGAATTATTTTTAATCAGTGTATTGTTGAAAATAGTTGTTATTCATACATCATTCTTCATGGTAAATACAATTTCTGTTTCTGTATATGATGTTCCCCTGGTTCTGCTCATTTTACTTTATATCAGTTCATGTTAGTCTTTCCATATTTTCTCAGAGCATGCTGCTCATCATTTCTTATTGCACAAGTTTACCAACACAGTCATAGCCAACACTTGTTTAGCCATTCCTAAATTGATGGATATGACCTCAATTTCCAATTCTTTGATACACAAAAAGAACTGCTACAAATATTTTCGTACACATAGGTCCTTTTCCTTTTTTTTTATTATATCTTTGGGATGTGGACCTAGTAGTGATCAAAGGGTTTGCATAGTTTGCCCTTTGGACCTATTTTCTTCAGTATTTTTTGCCCATTAGCAAATTGTTGACTCTTTTTTTCATGATTCTCTTGCAACACTCTAATTTCTATTTTCAATTTTTTCTCTACCTGTATTACTTGATTTTTTAAAATCTTTTTGGAGGGTGGCCAGGTGGTACAGTAGATAGAGCACCAGCCCTAGAGTCAGGAGTTCCTGAGTTCAAATCTGACCTCAGACACTTAATAATTACCAAGCTGTGTGGCCTTGGGCAAGTCATCTACCCCATTGTCTTGCAAAAAGAACCCTAAAAACACCTTGTCACCATATGGTCAGAATTTTTTTTTTCTATTTGCTAATTTTCCAGCCTATTTCTTAACTTTTAACTTTATGCTAAAGTGGAACTCTGCTTCCCAAGTAGAGGGGGTACTTCCCCAAGCTTCAGGTTTTTTGTGTAGCTGTTTTCAGAGGTAATAATCTAGTGAAAAGGTGTGTTTGCTATTCTTCTGTACTTGTGTATGACCACTCTTTTCTGCTCTGGGTCTGTGAGGGGGGTCCCCGCTCACCTGCGACCACAAACTCTATTGTGGTAGTGTTCTTCCTCAAATTGGGACTGAGAACCAGGACTGTGACCCAGATTGAACTATAGAGTCCTGTCTCTTGTGCCAGTAAAGGAACCCCCTGTAAATCTCCTTCTGATCTGTTGTCCATACCCTTACCACTTCTGGGCTTAAAAATCTGGAAACTATCTCATTGCCCCAAGCCCTGCTCCTGGTTTCCTAGGTCTCTGTCTGCATTGATGTGGCTTGTACTAGACTACATTTTTCTCTCACTCTGATGCAACAGACTAGACTCGAGCTGGAAAATTGTTTTTCTCCATCTTTTTGTGGGTTCTGCCACTCTAGAATATGTTTTGAGTCATAATTTAAAAGCAGTTGGAGGGGCTTTGGAATTCCACAAGTTCCTGCCTCTACTATTTTTCAAAATAGGTTTCTTACTCAAGTTTTTGGTCATTCATTCACTTTTCCTCCATCTTCTAAAGTGACTTTTTTCTTTAATATATAGAACATTTATCTGAGGTATTAGAACTCAACTGAAGCATTTTATTTGTGATGGATCATAGGAGTAGATCATTTTAGAAGTGTTGTAAAACCTGTACTAGTTTCCTATCTATGGTTCTCCTTACAATTTATAAATACATTCGTTTGGATTTTAAGTGCACATCAGATTTTCTGCAAACTTGATTTTCCCTCTAGAGATGTTTGCTGCCTTGTGACACAGTTCTATTTGATAGTTTTCAATTTTTTCCAGTGTTTTACATATCGGTATATGACTTACACTCTCAATTGCTCTTGGTAAAAATGTTGGTGTCTGGGCTTTCTTGTTTTTTATTATTTGTTGTTGTTGTGACAACATTTTATATTGATTAAAATTTTCTAAGCCAAAGTGAATATCAGTTAACTTTAGAGGCAACATTAGGGTGTGGAATGAGCCCGGAAAGACCAGAGTTCAAATTCTATCATAAATATTTGCTAGTTGTATAACTCTAGCCAAATCATTTTTCTTTTTTCATCAATTTCTTCATTTGGGTTAAAAGGTTCATGGGTAATGATTTTACCAACTTTTAATCTATATTTCAGTGACCCAAATTAACACTCCTTTATAGATGTGCAATCTAAATTATGATTTCAGTTGTCAGATTTATTCCCAGCCCTCTTGATCTAACATATTTCTCTCATAGATTCAGTCAAAATTACCTTATCATTCTGTTGCCTTGAACAGAATAAGTTTTTCTTCTCGTGGTCTCTTTTGGTCAGTAGCCTTGAATTTCATGAGATGCAGCTTCATTGAAAGCTGTCACATTCCTTAAAGAGCCTCACACACCCTTTCTTTTTTTTTAAATTTAGTTTTCAGAACAGTGTAATATAAAAAATCAAATAATTGGCTTAACTATAATCAATAAAGGCTCTGTAGTTTTCCATAGATGTGTTTAATATGTGGTGTGTGTGTGTGTGTGTGTGTGTGTGTGTTTCCAATCCATACTCCAAATATTCCATTTCTCCATGTATCAACTTCCTCTACATTGCCTCTACTTAAATCTACTATTGAATATTCCTGTGGGAATATAGTAATCTAAATTGGTTTGTACCTTCTAGTTATTTATTTGAATGAGCCTTAGACTAATCCCAATGATCATTTAAAGCCTGTTTGGTATTTAAATTTAAAAAGCTAGCTAAAAGTTAATTGTTCAGTTTAATTATTTAGGTGATTTGGACCATTTCTCCCCCCCCACCCTGGTAACATTTCATGAAAATGGAATTAGATTATGTTTTATGAAGTCTAAAAGTGGAGAATGGAAAGAAATTTACTGATCATTCTATTATAGCTTGTAAGTCAGCTTAATTTGGGTAAACCTTTCATAGCAGGTGCTGAGGGGAGATATGATAGAGATAAAACGCATTTGATCTCTATCAAAAGAAATGACCATGAGATTTATTCATTTAATTCAAATGAAGTCTCCTTATTTAATATTTCAGATTATTTATTGGTCTAGTTCTGAATCTCATGTGATAGACACACAGTCCTTTACTCCTTATCTCTAATTACAGTGTTTATTGATAATAGTATGAACAAAGGGGAAAAAAAAAATTCAAGGTTGGGTGTTCTAATTAACTTGGTTAATCACCCAATTTCTGATTTTTTTTTGCCCCTGGTATCTGAGAAGCAAGGGAACATGCATGCATGGTAGATCCAAGAAACTCCCATCTTTTCAGAAAACTAGGATGTAGATTATGATTCTAGATAACACAATTTCAGATAAAGAGATTCTGCTCCTTTTTCAAATGCACTTAGTTTGGATACACAGGCATTAACCCTTCTTTTGATTTTATCAGACATCTTATTATTTATCCTCCATTCTCAGAGGACCAATGACATCAGGAGGGTGATATCTTGACTTGCAAGTGAGTTGGATTTAAGTTAAACAATCAGGCAGACTCAACAGCCTCACTCTCTTCTCTAGAATCATCTAAGTCTGAATAACAAGGCATAAGTCAGGACGACTGTTGATGGCCCCAGGTGAGGTCTTAGTGTGAGGCAATGCCCATTTGGTGTTTAGAGGATAGGTAAAAATTGAGACAAAAGATGGTTAAGTTCGCTTTCATAAAAGAATCAATCTGGGAGGAGAAGAAACTCAAAAGTTTCTGATCAGAACAGAAACAATTGGTATTAACACTCACTCTGGTCATCAAAACTCAGGTTGAAACTTGTTCAATCAGTGGAAGCCCCTCAGTAAAGATGCCCATAAAGGGTCAGGAGAAAACCTTTGACAGTTGAGGACCATTGATTCCTCAATCATTCCAACCTCTCATTTTTTAAAAATTTATTTTTTCCATTGACATGCAAAGATTCAACATTCATCCTTTTGCAAGATTCTGAGTTCCACATATTCTGCTACCCTTTCTTCTTCTCCCCTTCCCTGGTAGCAAACTATATAGGTTGTACATAAGCAGTCATATTTAACATGTTCCCAAATTAGTCATATTGTGAAAGAATTAGAAAAAGTTTTAAAAAGTGAGCATAGTATGTTTTACTCTACATTCAGATGCCAAAGTTTTTTCTCTGCATGCAGATGGCATTATCCATAACAGGTCCCAGGATTGTCCTTGATCCCTGGTCTGCTGAGAAGAGCTATATCCATCATAGTCGATCATCTCACAATGTTGTTGTTAATGTGTTGACTGTTTTCATGATTCCGCTCAGTTCACTCAGCATCAGTTCATGCATCTCTCTTATTTTTAAACTTGATTTTAATTTTCCTTAATCTGAACTTGGCAGACATCAACAAGCATGAGCATTTCCATCTATCCAGAAAAAAATCAGGAAAAATGTTCCCCAAACCACAAATCTCTATTTTGTACAAACTCACATCTCTATTTTACATCAAAAAAAAAACCTGCCACTATCTCACAATGATTAATGAAACATTTACCCTGTTTCCCATCTATTTTGATTTTAGCTATCTTCTTCCTACCTACCTGCCCTGAAGGTGAAGTTCAGTTTTGTTTCATTCATTATTTTTGTCAGAATATTAAGAGTGATATTTTGATATTATGTCTTAATTTAGCTTTTTTATGAGTAGCTACAATCACATTGGCTAAATACATCGAAATTGTTTCCCATCTTTGCCCTGAACCCGACCATAATAGACTCGTAACAATAGGTTCCCTTGATATATCACAGATTTACTTGAACCTCACCTCTCAAAGTCTAGAAGATTGATGCTCCGACCATGTTAAGCTCTTGAACCACGGGAAGCTCTGTTTTGAATTATTGTCCTTTTCTATTGGCATTGTCCTCTGGCAAGCTGATGAGCCAAGGTCTCTGACATGCCAGGATGCCCATCTGACTTGTTTAGTTTGTAATTGATGGGTATTTGAAAGAAAAGCATCTGAAGCCTCGAAGATCAAATTCTACCTAGTTAGCTTTGAGTTCTGTCTTTAACTAGAAAGACAAGACCAAAAAGTCAATGGGAATTGTTGAGAGTTCACTAGCACAAAAAGGCAAAATCATCCATTCTTGTGTTTTAACACTAATTTATTTTGCCAGGTGTACAGCCACCAAGCTAAGGAAACCATATGTATTTTTGGCTCTCTATCAAGAGGAATATTGGTTTCGTTTTCTTTGGGGAAAAACAACAATAGCAATAAAAACTTTTGAGAATTGCCACTCTTGAAGCTCAGATTCAGTGTGGAAATGACTTAGTCAGATTTTCTTTTGTGCCAGTCATCTGTGACATAAATTTAAATTACATACTACAATTACAGATGTTAATTTTCTTGGCATTATAACCTGCACTACAAAGGCCAAAGTCCAGTTCCACCGCATTAAATAGGTAATATATTTTGTTTAAAGTTTCAATTAAAATCCAGGGTCAGAAGATATAATGGTCCCTGAGGGATTTTATGCACTTTAATGCCAGTATAAGGGTTACAGAAAGATCATTCTCCAGTCTAGATGGCTCTTGCTTTTCTGGAAATATGATATTAGGCAGTTAATTGTATTACATTGCTCTTAAAAATTGCACTAGCCCACCTGCTGTAGTAACTCATACTTCTACCATTCAGAAAGTAAGGACAAAGAAAAGATTGGAGACTCAACTATTTTTATTTTATTTTTTTAATTTTAAAGTGGAAATCCAAGAGGAAGGATGAACACAAATCCTGCTTCCAGTTTTTGCAAGGTAGCTAATCCTTAGGCAAGATCCTAAATGTTGTTTGAAAAATAAAGAGAAAAGATAATCAAAATGACGGAGAAGTTTGCATTTCTTTAACATTCAATGGGATCAAACAGTATACTAACCCTACACCTACTCTCACAGTTACTGTCACTATTAATACTGTTGTTATTGTCATTTCTGATATATGTGAATAGTGCTTCAAGGTTTGCTAAGTCCTCTCCATACATACACATACATATAAGTGTGTGTGTATATATATATATATATATATAGAGAGAGAGAGAGAGAGAGAGAGAGACTTAAGTTTATAATTAAGTGCATATATATACACAGAACATGCGTACATGTGTGTACTTTAGATTTATATGCACATGTTTGTATATGCATATATGTGTTTGCACTGCCCACCTGTATGTGTTCATGTTTTATGTCTTATAGTTGATACCATCATTTGATCCTCACAATGATCCGCTAAATGATACTATTATATCAATTTCACAGATGACAAATAAATGTTGAGGAAGGTTAAATGATTGTGCCAATTAGAATTATAAGCCTTCACGAAGCATTCTGAATTATAGTCACAGAGAAAGGTAATATTAAGTAACAATAGCAAATATATATATATATATATATATATACATATACATATATATGCATATATTAACACAGCATCCTTGTCGGTCAATTAACAAGCTTTTATTGTGTCTATTCCACATTATACATTATTCGTGGTCCTGGAGATGAAAAATCATTTAAGGTGAGGTGTAGTGTGATGTAATGGAAAATGATCAAGACCTCCAGGGAGATGACCTAGCACATGGTATCTCTAAAAATATTAATCTCTCATGATATAAAATGGGGGCAATAATACTGGTAATGCTTTAACTCATAGGTTGTTATGAGGAAGCCATTTCATTAACCTTAAATATCTCCATAGAAATTTAGCTATTGTCATTTTTATAGATTAAATTTTAAAATGAAGACTCTAATCTTTTTCATGAAGTATGGGATTTTGAGGGTTTGGGACCTTTCATTCTGGCCAATGTTATGCCTTGTAGAATTCAATGGAATGGTTTAAAGTGAAAATTAATGTGGTACATTAAGCCATTAATCTTCATGCTGATGAGAGGGAGACATAAGTTACATATAGTTTCATTTAAAGTTATTTGGTGATTTATATATTTCTATATATCCTTAGTAGCTATCATTCTGAAGTCTTAATAAATTTTAATAATTAATGACAAGAGGATATACAACTGATTGTCTTGAAATGCAAATCTACCTTTTTGGGGGGGGGACTAAAAATGGGAAATTGGATATTTAAAGATAAGACAATATTTTTGATAATGTTTTTAAAAACATGAATAAGGAGAATAAGAAAAGAGATAAGAATACAGAAAATGAATGAGAAATTTGCATTTCTTTGAAGCTGGGATGGATTCTTATCCATCAATAAAAAAACCCAATAATAATAAAAGGTGCATATTTTTCTATTAGAACAGCTTCATCTACCCATAATGATATGAGTTGGATTCTTGGCATGTTGTCACTAAAAATTAAAACTTCTTAATCTTGCTATTTCCCAATATCTGAAGTTCTTTCTTTCTTTCTTTCTTTCTTTCTTTCTTTCTTTCTTTCTTTCTTTCTATTAATACTATCCTTCCAATCCTATCTCAAATCTCATTTCTATAAAATCCTCATTGATTGATCTAGTCTATTCTATTGTTCTCTCTCTTGAATTTCTAAAAACTTATAGGCATAAGATTATAGCTTAGAACTGGAGGCAGGGTTGTGCTCAGAGACCAAATTTGAACTCACAAACAGGAGCTGTTTCAACTCCAGACCCAGAACTCTTATCCATTGTTTCACCTCACTGCCCCCAAGGTTTGTACAAATATTATCTCATGGGATTCTTACTAGAATGAATTAGGGGCTGTTATTATTTCCATTTTACAAATGAGAAAATTGAAGCAAACAGCAATTCAGTGATTCTTTCCTGGTTTTGCAGCAAATGAGTACTTGAGATGGATTCTAACTTTAGGCCTTCTTGTCTCCAGGAAGCAATATCTATCTCTGAGCAAGAACTTTGTGTCAAAATCTTGTGAGTGGGGTAGTTTCATTCATTAATTATATTTATGCCGCCGTTTCTATATTTAGAGTTTGTTATTGTCATTTGATTTCAAATAGGAATCCTTTCTCACTTATACCCTGCAGTGACTTCACAGATTTTTTTAATTCCTTAGTGTGACTTTTTTTCCTCCCTGTGTCAATCATGACCCCTTTACAAGTTGAGAGATAGTCTTGTGAGTTCTTGTGGCCCCCAGATCTATCACTGTCATGCCAACCTATTGAACCCCTTGACACTCAAACAATGGTTGAGCAATTTATCAACCGTATTGATAATGTTGAAACACGTCTAACCTAGTAAGACCTTAGACATCGTAGAGCATGGCCATTGGCACCCTTCATAAGTCTACAGCAACCTCTGTACCACAGAGTGACTTTTGAGTAGGACCTATGTAGCAATGGAGATGCTTGGCATTTGGAGCAATTGGAGATGTTTACCCTAGATCAATGAATAAAGGGAAAAAATAGTCTAAAGAGATGTTTATACACCTTTCTTAAACTCAAAATTTATACTATTTCCTTCTATTTGGATTCAGATGTATGCCAATGGGAACTGTACATAGCTTTCAGGTTGCTACTGTAATCTAATGACCACTTGCCTATTAAAATAGTCAGTTATTGATGGATGCCTGTGCTTTGCTAAATTGTATAGTGCCATACATCCTGCTTGTTATATCAGTTCTTGCTTTCTTTTCATGCTGCTGTTAAGCCAATTATTTCTGTGACCTCAAATCCTTCTTTGACCTAATTCCTACTTCCTACATCTCCAAAGTTCAGAATGACCTAGATGTTGGGCTTAAATTTAATTCCCTCAATTTGGGATTCTTTTACTATTCTTATCACACTTTTATGATTTCCCCCCAAAATGTGCTCCCCTCTACAAGCAAAATACAACTCACCTTGCTTTATGTTATATTTATCTTACATATATTTTTGTATGCACGTGATCTTTTACCCTCAGTAGAATAAAACACAAGAAACTTTTATTAATCTTTACCTTTTTAGAACTTGGAATAATGCATGCCAAATAATAGACACTTAAAAAGCCTTTTTGACTTATCAATTTCTTGGGTCCATTACTCATATCTGTTTATCTTGGCACCAGAATATTCTTTGGGTTTCTTTTCTAAAGCTGCTCTTATTGCTTGCAACAATATTCACCTCCTTGATTGATCATCTTTATTACAACATTAGGTTGTCTGTAGGTCATTTTTCTCAGAGACTTTGATCAATGGGTCAACCCTTTAGTCAGAAATGTTATGAGTGTGAAATCTGGGCAGAGGGAAGTTCATTGATATTTAAAGGTCCTATACATGCTGGTATTAGAAAAAAAAAGCATTAAATGGCACAACAGACTTTTAGACTAAAGTCCAAACAAAATGCAAAACGTTATGTGAAGGATCAAGTGTTTTTAGAGATGAGCAAGTTACTTATGTCATTTGCAGAAGCATTTATAACTCTTTGACCTGTTTTACCATCTTTACGCATCACGATTCTTAACTTCCCCTTTCAATTCAATTTCTTTAGTTCCAATTTTCATAATAATTCTCCTGAAGAGGTTTGCTGGAAAATGTTTAGCAATCAGATCTTAGGGTTGGGACATATACTCACAATATACTCTTTTGTTTGTTTGTTTGTTTTTGATTTTTACAAGGCAGTGGGGTTAAGTGACTTGTCCAAGGTCACACAACTAAGCAAGTATTATGAGTCTGAAGTCAAATTTGAACTCAGGTCCCCTGACTCCTTAGCCAGTGCTCTATCCATTGTGCCACCTAGCTGCCCCCACAATACACTCTTAAATTTAATCTACATCACTTTTTTAGCATCCAATCCACAAGTCTGAGACAATCAGCAATACATAAAACTCCTATTTGGAACATTTGATAATTTTTGATAATTTCTGGGGTATTACTGCTCACATTGAAAATTAAACTCAAGTATCTCCAGTGTACTTTCAATCGTGTCACCATGCCATTTTTTCCAGCAAATAATCAAACTTAACTTATTACCATTCCTATTTCTTCACTTCCAGACTTGTTTTTTGGCATGGGCTTAGCCTGAGATGAGAATAGTCTTTTCCATTCTCTTTCTTTTTTGCTCTCTAAAAACAGCATGTAGCCTTTCTTTAGATTTCTAAAAGATTTTGCTCAGTACTATATGAAAATTATGTAGGAGCTTAAAATAACAAAGGAAACATTTACAGGTGCATTATCAGCATGGCGCAGTGGGAAGTACAGTGAAATTGTAGTCAGGAAGTCCTATATTTGAGCCTCACTTTTGTTGTATATTAACTGTAGAATTCTGGACTCCTGAATCTCATTTTCCTCATGTATAAATTGGGGAAATAGGGCTTAGTGGACTTCTGTTACATTAAAAATATGTGTAAATAAAACGTATTAGATGCCTATGCTCATGACCCCATAATACAGTGAAGAAATATGATGAAGATATAAAGATATGTGTATATTTAGATTATATATATATATATATATATATATATATATATATATATATAATTGTTATACGTATCTGTATATAATTGCCAGATCTATGATTTTACTAATTTAGAGAACTCCCAGTCAGGAAATTCCTTCTAACAATGTTGGTTGACACATTCTCTATAATTTATAGTTTAAGAGGGTTACCCAAAGCAGTAAGAGATTAAGTAATCTGACCAGGATCACAGCTAAAATATGTCAGACACTAGTCTTAAAACTTAGATTTTCTGACTCCAAGGCAAGTTTTCTATTCATCACCCCTTCCTCATACTTTCATTTTCTGTAGGGAATAGTTTCACACAGAACTATGACACATAACACCCTTTAAATTCATAAGACATGGAAAAATAAGCATCTGGGGCAGGAAGGGTTATTGTTGGCATGGAAGATTAATGAAGGTTTTCTTGAGAAGATGCTATTTTTAAGTTGGATTTTTAAGGATGCAGAGAAATTAAAGGAAGGATGGAGGAATTAGCAGGGAACACAGAATAAGCATAGGCATGGGTAGAAATGGGAAAGCTTGTAGTGTCTTCAGGAGATTGTGAAGATGACAGTGTGTGTTTAAATTTATAACTTTGAAAAGCTTTTTAGAGGATGGTGTTAAAAAGGGAGGCTGGAGTCAGATAATGGAAGGTCTAAAATGACAAATTGAATGAAGTTCTTTCATTTAGGGACTGGGTACAAAAGGTGACCAGGTTACAAAGGCTGAGGGGTCCAGGACTCAGAATATTATCTTGTTCTCCCTATAAGAAGTAGTCAGAAACCTCAAATTATTTTTAGATTCAAGGAAATTTTCATTTAATGCAAATATAGACAAATAAAGGTATTTCATTTTTGATAAATTAATCCCTGTTAATATGAATATCTTCAAACGTGCTTCTTAAACCTTAAAAAATACAATTTAAAATTAAATATAAACTCATGTTTCAAACTGAAAAAAGTTCCCTTTTTTAACCTAAATGAAGTACTAAATCCCTTATACATAGTAACTCAGCATGAAGATTTTTAGGAAATTAGTCCAAACTGAACTCAAAAATGATCTAAAGGGCAGGTTCAATATATGTCAGTTACTATTTTAAGCTTCTAACTAGTTTAAATTATAACTTCACCATTTGCCCCCTTATTACTTTTCTCTATTAGAGTTCTTACACAGGTTCTCCTTATTTGTACTCAAGCTTACACAGGATATGTATTTTTGTCACTCTTCTTTCCAATGATCTAAATTGTCATTTCGGAGCCTTAGAATCCTTCATATTATTTAGATCTGAGATTAGGCACCATCTTTCACGTGAAACTTTTCCTGATCCCCTAGGCTCAGTGTTCTTGGTCAGTTGTTTCATTTGTGCACAACACTTCACGATCCTATTTGGGCTTTCTTGCCAAAGAGAGTGGAGTGGATGCCGATTCTTTCACTAGTTCAGTCTGTTGTTGAGGAAACTGAGGCAAACAGAGGGAAATGATTTAACCAACTTCACAAGCCAATAAATGTCTGGAGTCAGATTTGAATTCAGGTCTTCCTAGCTTAGTATTCTAACTATTGTGCCTCCTCACTCTCTCAAAATGATCTTTTAAACATTTTAAACAGTATATTCCCATACTGGATATATTTTTACATTTGCATATTTACTTATTAACATTAACAAAACTTACCATACTGTGGGCAGCCAACTTCCTCCATCATCCTCAAACCCCATTTCCTTCCAAATCCACTTGTTAATGAACTTGAATGTGCATACTCCTATGAACCAGTGTTCATCCCTTAGAGATTCTAGCTTGTTTGATACAGGTAATATGGATGGCCATACCTGCATTTATTAGCAGTATTGTGATATCAGAGGGATGCTGTTCAGAGTGTCAGAGCTGAGTAATCAATGGGAAGTTTTCTTTCTCCCCGTTCTCTCCAATCAGAGTTTGCCGTTTGGTACTATGCAAAAAATTGACTGGGGTCTTTATATAGCTTGAAGATAATGATCGTTTCTCATTTCAAATGGAATGAGGCAGCTAGGTGGCCCAGTGGATATAATATTGGACTCATAGTTAGGAAGACATGAATTCAAATTTTGCCTCAGAAACTTTGAAACAGCGTGATGATCCTAGGCAAGTCACTTAACCACTCTGTGCCTCAGTTTCCTCATTTGTAAAATGGCATCTAATTCCCATGGTTGATGAGAAGGGAAAAAAATTTCAAAACAATTTATAAACCTGAAAACACTTTATAAATTCTAGATGTTAGGGAATAAGAGTCAGTTCTCATTTCCTTTTGATTAAATCAAATAAAGAAAATTTAACAAGAATTAAAGTAAGGTCTTAAGCTTCAGTTTGAAAGATCAAAAGACTAAATAAAAAAGAATTTTCTTCTTCATTATACTAATTAGGAAGGTGTGACTCTACAGAAGTTTTTCTGAGAAAAAAAAATGAAAAAACTTGCAGTGACCTGTGAGTTACTTCTGTGTCAACAGTTTGGTATTTACTAAAAAGGGAAGTGCCTGTGGACAATTTACTATATGGAAGCAATCATGAGAAGTTCATCCTGGTGATAGGAGAAAGAAATGTTTTTTTTAAATTTGCAATGTAGACTCTAGGTTTAAAAAGAAGAGTAAAACATGAATAGGAAGGATAAATAGATTTCATTTATAAGTAAATAATTCCCAAGAAACCTGAATAGCATTTAAAAAATACTTGTCAGAAGTCTAGGGAAAGCCTGGTTTTGGGGATTGATCAAATCGGCTAGACTCCCAGAGGAACTATAGTAATATGTCTTTGATGGCTTAATGACAAATTCAAAGATATGGTCACAAGAAACAAGGGATTTTTCTAACAATGAAAAGACAACCACAGGGACAAAAATGTTCACAAGGCATGCCAAGCAAAGTTCGTTGAAGAAATCAAATGAACCAGGAAAGATTTTGAAGACCATATTGGGAGGGACCTAATAAAGGAAACCTTTCAAAAATCAGAAATTCATCAAATTTGTCAGCAAAATGTCCACTAGAAAGGAAGTAGGAGAAGAAGCATACCTTACCAAATAGAAATAGTAGATTGGAGTCACAATGACACAACTTCAGATATCACCTTCCATATCGATATCTGTGTGACCATAATTGTTTGCATTGTGTCTGACTCTTCATGACCCTTATATGGGTCATAAATAATAGAGTCATTTGCCATTTCTTTCTCCTGCTTATTTTACAGATGAGGAAACTGAGGCGAACAGGGTTACGTGACTTGCCCAGGGTCACCTAGCTAATAAATGTCTGAGACCAGTCTTCTTGACTTCAACATGATGCCACCTAGCTGCCCAGTGGTCAATGTAACCACAGGCAAGTCGTTTGTCCTTGAAATTTTTATTTCCTCATCTGAAAAAATGGGGATAACAATACCTGTAGAACATTTCTCAGAGATTTTGTGAGGCTCAAATAAGACAATGAATATGACAGTACCTAAAGAAAACCAACAGTTTTTTTGAACCTAAGAGTATTACTTAAATGTTATTTTATTAGTAGTAGTAGTAGATTGTAGAAGTAAAACTGGAGGGTATCTTCAAAGCCATCAAAGACAACCTTTTCATTTTAAAGTCAAGGAACTTAGCAAAGAAAGGTTGAGACTTGCCAAGAATCTTATAGCTGCTAAGTTCTAAGTTATAAAATTTATTCATTTTATTTATATATATTAGATATTTCACTAGACACCATGGTATAATGATAAAAAATTAACAGCTAGGAGTTTAAAACCCTTAATTCAAGTCCTGGCTCAGCTACAGATTTGTATCTAGAAGGAGGCAAAGGGGACTTTGCTCAGATGTCACCATAATGTTTGTTCTTCATTCTCAAAGATCACAACATCGGGGGGGGGGGGGTGATGCCATGATATGCATGTGAATTAGATTTGAGTGAGGTGCTGCTGTGCTAAGTCACCAGCCTCACTTTCTCCTCCAGAGCCATCTGGGTCCAGTGACCAGATATGAATCAGGATGACCGGAGATAGCCCTGGATATGAGACAAGTCATTTGTCCTTGAAATTTTTTTTTTCCTCATCTGAAAAATGGGGATAACAATGCCTGCAGAGCATTTCTCAGAGATTTTGTGAGGTTCAAATAAGACAATGAATATGACAGTACCTAAAGAAAACCAACAATTTTTTTGAACTTTAGAGTACTACCTAAATGTTAGTTTAGGGTTAAGTGATTTGTCCAAGATCACACAGCTAAGTAAATGTTTGAGGCTAGATTTGAACTTCCATCCTCCTGACTCCAAGACCATTCCCATACCTCATCTTGCAGTTATTCACTGACTTGTAACCTGAAAGAATATAAATAACCTCTTGTAGCCCTTTCTTTCCCAACTATGGATCCCATTACTTCAACTTCCTTAAAGGTCTCCCTTTACCTATTCTTTCTCTCCCTTCTCTCCCCTCTTCCCCCACTTCCTCCCCCAAGTATAAGGATTATAGAATTTTCTTAGAATCAGAGCTTCCCCCTCCCTTAGAACAATTGCATTTAAGATCAAACTTTCCTGGGCAGTCTCTACCCTTTTATGCTATGAATACTTTTGCCCAAATTTAAATAATACTAGTTTCCACACTACTCAGCTCTTTACTGTCTATATAACTCACTGGAACTTTCAGCTTTTGCTTCCTTATCTACAAAATGAGGAAGATGGGTGGGTTAATCTCTAAGGTCTGTTCCCAAAGAGAGGGAGAAAAGAAAAGTCTGTCAAATATTTTTCTAAAGAAAAATACATTCTTATTTCCCACAAGACTAAACTTAAACATCACCTTCTACTTGAAGCCTTCCTTAGTTCCTGTAAGCATCAGTTAACTCCATCATCTACCCCAATTTATGTTTATATAGTTGTTTGTGAATGTATATAGATAGATATGTGTATATTTGTGTGGATCTGCACATTTTAACAAATATGTCTGTATAGAATATATATCTCCATATTTATCTATCAACTACCTAATTCTCTAAAATCTAGATGTTGTCTTTCCCAATAAAATGTTATCTTCTGGAGAGTAAGCACTGTTTTGTTTTTGTATGTGTTTAACTAAAGATTAACACTGTCTGGCACATAGCTGAAGAAGGAAGAAGGAAGGAAGGAAGGAAGGAAGGAAGGAAGGAAGGAAGGAAGGAAGGAAGGAAGGAAGGAAGAAAGAAAGAAAGAAAGAAAGAAAGAAAGAAAGAAAGAAAGAAAGAAAGAAAGAAAGAAAGAAAGAAAGAAAGAAAGAAAGAAAGAAAGAAAGAAAGAAAGAAAGAAAGAAAGAAAGAAAGAAAGAAAAAGGAAGGAAGGAAGGAAGGAAAGAAGGAAAGAAGGAAAGAAGGAAGAAAGAGACAGGAGGGAGCAAGGAAGGAAATTATAAAAGCAAGAAAGGAAGGAAGAAAAAGAAAGAGAGGGTGTGGAAGGGTGGAATGAAAGAAGAAAAGATGATG
This sequence comes from Macrotis lagotis, assembly GCF_037893015.1. Classification (NCBI taxonomy): domain Eukaryota; kingdom Metazoa; phylum Chordata; class Mammalia; order Peramelemorphia; family Peramelidae; genus Macrotis; species Macrotis lagotis. The sequence continues at coordinate 298,675,254 of NC_133659.1, forward strand.
GAACAATATAGGCAATGCGTAACAAATGAGTATTAAAGTCAATGATTATTAAAGGGGTTTAGAGAAGAGATATTCTTACTGGCTCTAGGGTAGTCAGGGAGAACATTTTTAGAAGATAGAATTTGAATAATGGGTAGACTTTTTGATAGAGAGGGAAAAAGAAGGAGTGATAGAGGGCACTCTAAGCCACAAGAAATAATATGCAGAGAGGTGTTAGATTCAATACTGGTAAATGTGCAGACATCTCAGCTCAATCTCTGTTATCTTGAATCCTCATATCATATCAGTAAAATAAGTACAATTGACACTTGCTCAGAGCTAGCACACAGAATCATCAGTAATTCTAACATCTTTCCCATAAGGAAGTGGCCTTTGCCTGGATTATTCAGACCTCAGGCTTTATGTGGACTAGAAAAATAACAAAATTATATGTTTTGTATCTTAAATTCGGTCTTCTGTCTGCCTGAAGCTAACTAAAAGCTTTAGATTCATTTTGCCTGTAGATGGTTCAGAAACAGATCTGAAAGCTGTACATGATCAAGGGAAAATTTTGAAACATGTCTCTTTCTTATGGGGGCAAAAGAATAAACAAACCAAAAACCAAAACAATAAACCCTCAGTTCTTCTATTCTATATAAGAAAAGGACAAAGAATTTCAACTTGTTTCTTTTTTCTCAAGTAAGATCCAGTACTACTTCCCCATCTTTGTTTATGATTTATTAAGAAAAATATTTAAGTCCTGGAGGGGGGGTAGATAGATGACTTTAGCAAATTCCTTTCTATATCTTCTTTTCTTTTCATAGTAAAATTATAATTTTCCCTTCCTTCTTCTCTCCCTCTCTCTGGCAATTTCCCTTTGTAATGTCTTTTTTTTTAAATGACTTTTTTTAATATTTTTTTTAAGTAAAGAGGTTGTCTTCCATGGTGTGGGTGACTATGTGACAATGTTACTTAACCCAGTTAAGAGTATTGAAAGTGGACCAGCTTAGACTTTAAATTGAAAAATTGTAACCGATGAGTTGGTCTTTTTGATCAGAGAGATTTTTCATACTGGGAGTTCCCTGACATTCATCAAATCATATATACTGATGCTTAAGTTGTTTTATTCAAAGACTGAAACATGATCCATACCCTAGACTTGAGGGTTCCATTAGGAATTCTTTTGAACACTAATTTGATCTCTGCTATTTTTCATAACAAAATCATTATCTTGAGTCTGTAAAGCACTTTGAGGTTTACAAAATATTCTTATGACAATTTGTTGAAGTAATTCAAAAATACTTCCCTACCCTTCCTCCATTTAGTTTAAAAGACAATTGTGAAAACAGTTTGAAACTCAAAATATTTAGACACATATTGAATGAGAAAGCTACATTCACCTAGATCTCCACTATAGGCCCATTGTTCATTCTGTGCCTCTTGATTCCTTTTTTTTTTTAAGATTTTTGCAAGGCAGTGGGGTTAAGTGGCTTACCCAAGGCCACACAGCTAGGTAATGATTAAGTGTCTGAAGTTGGATTTGAACTCAGGTACTCATGACTCCAGGGCCGGTGCTCTATCCACTGCACCACCTAGCCGCCCCTGCCTCTTGATTCTTGAGCTTATTTCTCTTCCTAGCATTTCTATATTTCAATCTTGATAGACTCTGAAAGGAAGATCAAGTCTCCCAACCATAATCTACCCATAGCTATTGATGTTTGTGGTTATGTTTGCAGATTTCATAATTTTGTTAGCATAGAACATTTTGTGCCTACAGCTCTTGTTTTAAAGAATAAAATGTCATATACAATACACCTCATATGCTTAGTTTTCCCTTGCAAGAATTAGTTTGAGTGTATTTTATATTAAAAAGTTATTTTTTAAGGGCCAGCCATCTGTCGTTGCTCTTTCATCTTCCTCTACCTTGATATGTATGACTGCACAAATTAAAACTGAGGCAAATTGCAATTCTGTTTTTAACTCTACAAGCCATAGAAGAAAGGGGATTTGCTAACTTTACATGTGAATCTGCAAATGAGTTGGAGAAATGTATATCAAACATGTCTTTGAAAAGCTCCTGTTTATTCTATAAACTGATTTGTTTTATACTTTCCATATGTTCCAGTAGAGCTATGATTTCATCAATCTGAGTATTTCCTCCAGGGCTTCAACTAACAATCCATCAATGATAGCATGTAATATGCAACTCTTTTTCAAGTCTTTCCAGAAGTTTTTTTTTTTAGCTTTTATTATTATTGTTAGTAGTAGTTGTAAATACGGAAAATACAAAGTGAATTTATGTGGTGAAATTATACTTTTCACATCTAATAATGATACAGATATTCATATGGAATTTTAAGGTTTTCAAAAGCAATTCAAAAGCTCAATACATGAGCTTATTTTCATAGGTATTGTTAAACTCGATTTTATAGATGAATGAATCAACAAATCAGTGAATGAATAAATGAATGAATGAATGAATGAATGAATGAATAATAAGTACTTCTGGTCTCACTGTTTCATAGGCAGACTACTACATTTATCCTTCAGAATTCTTGGGTTTTCTCAGCTATCAGATCAAGCCCCCACCCACTGTATTTGTCCCATTGTTATGTGCCACTGGATATCATACCACATTCCGTTTAATCACTTAATAGTGATGAACTTTTGCTGAGGGATGATTCCTTGAAAAATATATCAAAAATAACGAGTACAAACATTTCCCCCCAGTGCATTGGGAACAAACTCTTTATCTCTATATTGTATGTTGAGAAAATTTGTTCCAAGTAACACAGGCTCTTTCAAATTCAAGTTCTGTATTGAGTCCTGAAGACACTCCCAAAGGTGACTCAATGGTCCTCTGAGCTCAATAATACACTGGCTATAGAATCCAGACTCTGAAATGCCAGGATACCAGGTCTCTTACCTGATTTTCAAAACTCACAAGATTTGAGGCTGAAATGCCAGCATCTAACACACGAAATAGATAAAATAGAGAGATAGAGAGATAGATGTGGAGACTAAGTCTCTTTCCTAGTGTTATAATGTCCTCAGAGGGAAGATGGCTTCAGGGTCTCTCCCTTCTTCATAGCATTGTCTTCTTTAAGAGTCTATAAAGGAGACAGTGAGATTTCCCAAGAGTTCAACTCAAGGGAATTAGATGAAAACAGAAGTCCAAAGGTGATTCAGACCTTTTTTTGAAGACTCTTTGATTTCCCAGTAGATAGCTGATTGAAAAAGCAGAAAGAAAAAAAGAAACAGGCTCCTCTTAAGCAGAATTAGGAGACTGGAGTTTAGCATTCTAGAACTAGTTGCAGGCGGTCTTTGTGTGCCAGTGTCTCTACAAGTTACTCCCATTTAATGATATTTTGGGGCATCTTTTCATGATTCAGTACTTCTGGGAGCACTCTTAGGCAGCTCTACATTCATTCATTCAGGAAACATTTATTAAGTACTTCCTTTATGCCAGTAATTGTGGTAAGATCTTTCTATATGGAGGAACAACATCAGACACACTTGGTTCATGTAACAGATTTCTTTACAAAAGGAAAACAATATTTTCTCAGCCCTTCCTATTTACTAAAAATCATACTTATCACTGCATATCCAAATGCAATGACAGACATTCCCAAAGGATCATATACTATCATGGGGAAGAAAATACACATAGAAGAATTGCTGCCAAGGAGATAAACTTTGGTCTGGAGAGGTACAAGAGATGTAACTCTTCTAAGAGCAATGACAGTTTTGATTTGATCATGGCTTCAAGTGGATAGGTCAGAAGTCAGGAAGATCTGAGTTCAAATTTAGTCTTGGATATTTCCTGGCTGTATGACCTCAGGCAAAAATCCTGTTTGCCTCATTTACTCATTTCTAAATGAGCTAGAGAAGGAAATGGCCAAGAAAACGCCAAAAGTCATTACAAAGAGTCAGACACAAAAACAATTAAACAATAGCTGGTAATGAGGAGTAAAGAAGAGGTATGGTATTTGAAGCTTCTCAGGAAGCTGTTAGAAAGACAATTAAGATGGAAAGCATGACAGCAGTCTACCTGAAATAGCAAACCAGGTGAGACATTCACTAATCAAGACAACAGAGGGGGATGGAGACAAGATGGCAGCATGAAGGCAGCATTTCCCGGGAACTCCTTCTCCCCCCAAACTCAAAAGCCAACAAATTATGACTCTAGTCAAAATTTAGAGGGGGCAGAACCCACAGAAAGACTGAGTGATACATTTTCCCAGTCCAAGATAACTTAGAGGTTACACGAAAAAGGTGTGTTTCACCAGGAGCAGGGTTTGGGGAAAAAACTGTGGCCGCAGCACAACCCAGCACAGCCCAGAGATCACTGACAATAGTTTGAAGGGGCAGTGAGAGAACTCTGCTACACCAGAATGAGTGTGAAGTGAGGAGCACAGGCCGCAGAATCTGCAGCAAGGATCTAGAGAAAACAGCCTGTACCCCCAGAGACAGTAAGGGAAGTCTACAGAGATTTTTCTGCTCTCCCACAGGGTAGGATTCTGCTGCTAGCCTACACTCAGATCCAGGTTGCAGTTTGGGCTTCCACACTAAGTAGACAAACTGGATCCCTCCTTATAGCTCCAGGGCAGAGGGAAGTACAGGGGCCCATTTACATATCAAAGAACAGGCAAGAAAGCATAAGACCTTGGAAGGATAAAGGTCCCAATGGGGTATCCTCTCACCAAAAAAAAAAAAAAACAAAAAAAACAACCCCAAAACCCAAGACCTTGGAAGTGCTGTCTTGGGCTGAGGAAATAAATGAACAACAGAAAAGGAAGAATCTGACCATAGAGAATTACATCCCATGGAAGATCAAAACACATACTCAGATGATGACAAAATCAAAGCTTCTGTATCCCAAACCTCCAGGAGAAATAGAAAATGGGCTCAGACTATGAATGAGCTCAAAAAAGACTTTGAAAAGCAATTAAGGGAGATGGAGGAAAAATAGGGAGGGGAAATGAGAGCGATGCAGAAAATTCATGAAAATGGTAAAAGATATGCAAAAAACACTGAAGAAACTAATATGTTAAAAACCAGTTTAGGCCTAATGGTAAAAGCAAAAGAAAAGGCAAATGAGGAGACAAATGCCTGAAAAAGCAGAATTGGTCATCTGGAAAGGGAGATAAAAAAGCTCTCTGAAGAAAATAACTCCTTGAAATGCTGAATGGAACTAAAGGAAGCTGATGACTTTGCAAGAAAGCAGGAGGAAATAAAACTCTTCCAAAAAAGCCCAAAATTAGAAGACAATGTGAAATATCTCATTGGAAAAACAACAAACCTCAAAAACAGATCCAGAAGAAATAATTTAAGAATTATTGGACTATCTGAAAGCCACGATCAGGACAAGAGCCTAGACTTCATTTTTCAAGAAATAAAATAGCAACATTGCCCTGAGATCCTAGAAGCAGAGGGTTAAAATAGAAATCTAGAGAATTCATTGGTCACCTCCTGAAAGAGATCCCAAAAGAAAAACTTCCAGGAATATTATAGCCAAATTCCAAATCTCCCAAATCAAAGAGAAAATTGTAAAAGCTGCCAGAAGCAAGGCTCCATAGTCAGGATTACACAGGATCTGGCAGCATCTACATTAAGGGCTCATAGGTATTGGAATATGATATTCCGGAAGGCAAAAGATCTTGGTTTACACCTGAGAATCAACTACCCAGCAAAACTGAACATCTTCTTTCAGGGAAAAAGATGGACTTTCAATGAAACAGGGGACTTTCAAACTTTCCTATTGAAACAACCAGAGCTGAACAGAAAGTTTGATCTCCAAGTACAGGACTCTGGTGAACCAAAGAGGGGGTGGATGAGAAGGACTAACTATGAGGCACTTGATGATATTGAATTGTTTCTATTCCTGCATAGGAAGAAGACATTGATAACTCATATGAACCTTCTCATTTATAAAGAGCTGTTAGAAGGAGCATATGTAGACAGAACATAGGAAGGAGCGGAATATAATAGTATAATAGCAAAAAGATGGAGTCAGTGGGTGATAAAGGAAAGTACTGGGAGGAAGGAAAAAGAAATGATGAAGAAGAAGCTAAGAAATTTCATATAAGAGTCAAGAAAAAACTTTCAATGGAGTAGAAAGAAAGAGGGAAAGCAAGGGGGAATGTACTCAGGTGCAACACATTTTTGGACCAGGGCCAGGATGAAAGGAAAGAGAGACTAGAATAAATGAGAGTGCTGTAGAATAGAGTGGAGGGAAAAACAGCTAGTAATAGCAACTGTGGGGAAAATATTGAAGCACCTTCTCTGGTGGACTTCAGATAAGGAAAGGAACTCACCCCAGAGACAGAGCCATTGGAATCTGAACACAGACTGAAGCACATTTTTTTTCTGTCTCTCTATTCTTGAGGTCTCTCATCTTCTTCGGGGTGGGGAGGGGGTTTTGTGTTTACTCTTATAACATTCAGTTTAGATCAATGTATAGTATGGAAACAATGTAGAGACTATCAGACAGCCTTCGGGGGGAAAGGGTGTGAAATTGTAAAATTTAAAACCTTACAAAAAATGATAGATAGATACTACTATTGTGTATAATTGGAAAACAAATAAAATGTTAACAAATAAAACATTAAAAAAAAGACAACAGAGTTCCAGTGGAAGTTATAGAAATGAATGGGTTAATTAGGGAACCTCAGAGAGGTTATGACCTGTGAATTATCATTCTATAGCTAGTAGAAGATTTGAGCATATATATTTTTCCTAACTCTAAATCCACTGTTTTTTATTCCTTATACCATACTACCTGCCTCTTGGATAGTCAAAAAAAATCATTGAAACACTACATTAGGTTGCACAGATTTCTTTCTGAGTAATTTTGAGATAAGAGATCAAAGATGGCTACAAATATTATGTCTTGCCATTGAACTCCAATGACTCTAAAGGAGAGAGTGTGACTGATGACTTTGTACAACTCTACATCACTTAAATCCAAGACCTTTCAGATTTCTGCAGCATAGGTGTATTGCTAATTAGTGAGTTACACATCATTACTGAATAAAATGAATGGGCCACACAGGAGAAGTCAGAAAAACTGATTCCCAAAAAAGCTACCTAAAAGATTAATTCTACTTCCTGTCAGTGAGAGATTCATATGATGTTAGGAGCTCCGGATTCATGCTCTTAGGAAAAAGAACACAGGGAGATTAGTTGATTTTTTTTTTTATCTTTTGGGGAGTTGTCAATTTATCTAGTATAACTTTTTTTCTGTTGATCTTCAGATACACAAACCTAAGTACAATCTTTTTTTTTAAGGTTTTTGCAAGGCAAACGGGGTTAAGTGGCTTGCCCAAGGCCACACAGCTAGATAATTATTAAGTATCTGAGACCAGATTTGAACCTAGGTACTCCTGACTCCAGAGCCGGTGCTTTATCCACTATGCCACCTAGCCACCCCTTCCTATGTACAATCTTGAGAGCAGTATTTCAAAATCCTTTTTTTGAAAAATTCAATATGAAATTGAAATATTTGATAAAATCATAAAAATCTGAATCATAGCCAGACAATGGGATGCCCAATTACTGTTCTTGTTTGACTTTAGTCAACTCAATTCTCCTCTCTGGGCCTTAGGTTCTCCTTCTTAAAGGGGAGAGTAGTTGGCAGTAATGATCTCAAAAACCAGTTTCAACTCAAATTCCAATGGAGGTATATTCATAGGTAGAGTGTAGAACTTCAGCCTTTAAAAAGTTAAAAGAAAACTACAAATGTAGTTACATATACCAAGTCTATTATCATGAATAATTTTAGCTGTTGTGTTACATTATGACTTAGAATTGAATTTATGAGCTAGGGCTTAGCTCATCAATGCTTATGAATGATTCCATTAAGTAAAAATAAGACTTTAGGAGAATGGAAAGTATCTCTCATTCCCTAACCCCAATATTCAAATTATGTCCAATATCAATTTATTGGTTAGAGAAATGACCATGAAGTCTTAGGAACACAACCCACAAATATACAGATTTTTAGGTAGAAGGGATATAATGGTCAACCATTTCAAAGTTCTTCAATTTACAGAAGAGAAACTGAAGACCAGAGGGATTAAGTGATTTATTCAATGTTATACAGATTATGGCTGTTTGTCCTTTCATTCTTGAAAACTAATGACATCACAAGGGTGCTATCTTGATTTACAAGAAAATTAGATTTAAGTGGTGTAGAATTGTGTAGTCATTAGCTACATTTTTTCCTCTAGAGTCATTGGATTTCAGTGGCAAGACATAAGTCAAGATGATTTGCAATAGCCCAGCAGGTTACCCAGCTTATAAGTGGCAAAACCATGATATTCTTGACTATTTTTTGGGACATTATCTTCTTAAGTGTTAGTTGCTATGTCAGAGTCTAAACGGAGTGGTTCTTATTTACAGTGCCAGGGGACACTTAAAAAAATCTGGCAGATCTGTTCCATTTTGCATCTCATTGTTGACACCCAACTTCATGTGCAAATTCTCTTGGGAATGGTCTTAGTCTCTCATCATACCTTTGATTATCTTATTTTCCTTTTCACTGATTTCATTCCTTTTTGAGGGAAAATTCCTCACTGTCCCATAACATTTCATAAATAAAGTTGTACTTTTAATTGGTATTGATTTGGACTTCATTCCTCCTGAGATCAAGATCAGATGTTTGCTTATTGAGGCAGTAGCTATTGGATTTATGCTCTTAGGAAAAAGAACCTAGTGAGATTTAGTGATTTTTTTTTTATCTTTTGGGGAGCTGTTGGCCTCCTTGTTTTCCCAATTCCTTAATAATAATGTTTGCAAAATAACTTTTCAAACCTTTAAGCACTATATACATGTTGACTTATTCAATGACATTATATCTGGTACATTACAGGCCCTCCTCCATTCCCAGATATATTTTCCTTCCTGTATTCAGAGAGCCATCCTTTCTGGCAAAGATTTACACACATACACACAAACAGAGTTATTAGAACTAATCAATGTATGGAAAGGATATTCAAAAACACACATTTTGTCCATTTATGTTTCCAGTTAATATATGAAGTGTCTATAATAACCCACCAGAAGGGTCATTTTCTTTAAGGTTTTTGCAAGGCAAATAGGGTTGAGCGGCTTGCCCAAGGCCACACAGCTAGGTAATGATTAAGTGTCTGAGGCTGGATTTGAACTCAGGTACTCCTGACTCCAGGGCTAGTGCTCTATCCACTGTGCCATCTAGCCACCCCCAGAAGGGTCATTTTCAAGCCTGCTATGGATACCTAGGGATGCCCAACTTGGAACTCATCTTAAATGTTTTTTTTTCCCATCTCCCTTGGTATTAGGCAAGTTGATGAATACTTATTGAGTGAATGTTCTCTCCCCACCCCCCTCCTGATTATTAGGAATGGACTTTTAAGTGGTACAAATATGACATCTTATGACTTAATACATCTTTTTCCAGGTGAAGCCTACCTAAGACTAAGCAAACTTCCAGAGGCAGAACATTGGTATGTGGAATCCTTGAGGTCCAAGACTGACCACATCCCTGCTCATCTCACTTATGGGAAACTCTTGGCCTTAACAGTGAGTATCCAACAACTCCAAACACGAAGGCTCTCAGCATGAGCTCCAGGGTGACCTTTTTCACATCTTGCCTGGCTTGGGTGGCTCTAAAGTACCATTGTGAGTGTTGGCAGATTTTTTCATTGCATGGGCCTTCCAGGACGGGTCTAGTCTCTACCATAACTGCAGCTGTTTTACAGATACACATCATAAGTTACAGGAAGGACCCAGCATGAATGTGTAGATGGTTTTATCCCAGAGTGGGCTTGGGAGGAAGGGGGATACTGTAGATTTAAAGCACATGTTTATTGTTTGACAGAACATTGAAGGGATTCTACCCTTGATGAAATCCAACCTAAGTGTGGGGAAAAGAATCTGGCTTATGTATTGAATATATTGAATAACCTCAGCAGTAGCATTTATATAAAAATAAAATTTTAAAGGGGCAATGGTTGAAACTTCATAGAATATTGTCAGAGATATGCATAAATATTTCTTTTATGTTGTTTCATCTTTTACATTAGATCTTTTGATCAGGTTTACATTAATTTCTTGTTAATCAAGAACTTAACCTTATGGATATTAATGTTTAGGATATGAGTGAAGAACCAAAATGAGTGAAAATTATAGAGCATTTTAAGGTTTGCAAAACACTAAGGACCTACTTTGTTAAAGAGGAGAGACGTGAGCTGAGCCTTCTCACCATCTCAATATGTATGTATTAGGGTTCAAATTATTATCTTTTGAGAGAGAAGAGAAAGGAATAAGCCTTTATATAGAGCCTAAGATTTTCCAGGCACTATTCAAAATATTTCTATAATATTATCTCATTTGTTCTTCACAGCAATCCTTTGAAGTAGGTTCTATTATCCCATTTTATAGATAAGGAAACTGAGGCAAATAGAGGTTAAGTGATTTGCTCAGGGTAACACATTTAATACATGTTTGAGATGAGACTTCAAATCAAGACTTTCTGATTCCAAATTCAACATTCTACCCATTGGATTTAGTTGCTCCACTATTTTTACTTCACTTCTTCAAATTATCTGCCGTGATATTATGGTATCTGAATATTTGGGGTCATTTCAGACTCTGGAATAATCATTAGAGAAGTATTTTACTTATTAGGTTTTGTGACCAGCACAATATAGAAGCAAATATATTTGTCCCAAGTCTTAGGGCTTGAATTTTCCCTTTCAGTCTATCAAAGAGTTTGTCCAACTTCACTCTTCATAGAGGGAAGTTTTTTCACCTGGTGATATATCCCCAATGAATCCAATACTGTAAGAGTGTCACAGACAGCTTCAGATCTGGAAATGAGTCCATGGGAGTCTTGCCAGTGCTACTCCATTGTGAAAATCTTTTTTAAGTTGAACATAGATTGAAGTGGAACATTTATATTTTCAATTGGATTGATAAAGTGCTGTTTGCAAATCTCTCTCAAAAGACATATTGTAGATTTTCAAATTCATTTTTGTGATACCCAATAGACAAAAAAAGGTTATCATAAAAAGATAAATCAGAGCATTCACACATATATAATTTTCAAAATGCCTCAATTTTAACAAATACCTTGAACCCAATGTCCCCAAGAGCCTTTATTTCTCTTCTTAAGGCTTTTTTATTTTATGTTTCCTGCATCTAAGACATAATTTGGAAAGACTACTTTATTCTTTTTTTTTTTAAGTAGGAATTCTTTACAAGACTCAGAAGCTTTATTTTACTGGAACATATGTAGGGGAAGGAAGGGGTCTGTATATTACAATCCAAATTTTAATTTTTTCCCCCAATGCTACTTAAGGACTCTTTTTATAGTTTCCAAGTTGCTGATTAGATGAAATATAAACTCCATTATGGGATGGTTTAGATTCACAGTGTGAAAATCCCACAACCATATTTAACAGATTTCTTTCTAAATTATGAGGATTGGCAAATTCTTTGATCCCCAAGGACTTCCTCAGTTTCATTTTGGATTTCTTGACTTGATAGCATGCCATTGATGCAGCATGGGATTGGCAAAGTGAAAAATGCCACACGTTTTGACTTCCGAATACTTCCCATGTAAAACATTGTAAAAACAAATGACTATTAGTTTTAGCAGAAGGCACAGTTTTAGTTGGAGTGGAAACTGGTGTTTTTAATTCTGATAATGCTTACTCCAACCTACTTTACATTAAGAGTAAGAGGAATAACTATATGTAAGAGTGACTATAACTGTGTTATTTATACTAAGTATAATCACATCAATTCAGGATATTGTATCGCAATTAAAATCAAATTAAAGTGAAATTAATGTTAGAACTGAAAGGGATCTTAGAGTTCATATAATCAGTTTCTAGATGAGGAGTGCCCAACTTGCTCAGCATCATCAAGGTGGCAACAGATCCCAGAGCTGTAAACTGAATATCCCGATTTCTAATATGGGAATTGATCATTTCAAATGAGTCAAATTTGAGAAATAATGTTTTCATATAAAATATATTTACTTTCATTATGTTCAATTTATTGATTAATCCTGGAATTAATGGAAATAAGTTAAATATATTTTTAATGTATTTAACAATTTAAAAAATATTCCCTGATTTTACCTAAGAGTCATCTCAATTATAATCCTAAAGATTTCAAAAGTTCTTATTTATAACTGCATCCTTTCAAAATATCACAGCTTGTCAAAGAGTGTGATATAGGAATTTCTGTTACTATATATATATATATATATATGTATATATATATATGTATATATATATTAAATATAATGTCTCAACTCCATGGAAACCAATTTCTATATAATATGTATATTAGGAGGCGACCATGGTCATAAAGCTTTGTTCCATTATATTTTTATTTTAATGTCCCATAGGGTAGAGTTTTACTCCAAGGTTTAAGTCTTCCTCTTTGAATACAGTTATACCTCAGTCTATAAGCCAACCTCTGTTCTGATATGATGGGCTATGAAAACATTAACCATAACTTAAGTTTGAATATCTCTACCAAAATCTTTGGTTTTCTTCTTATGAACTTTGTTGCCTAAAGTTGGTGACTTAAATTCAGAATGGGGCATACATTACTAGGGGGAAGTAGAGATGAAAGTCAAGGAAACATGCTTTCCATTTTATGGGAAAGGGAAAAAGAATGAGAATAAGCATTTATTAAGTACTCTACTATATTTAAGGCACTGTTATTGGACCTTTTGAAGTTATTTTTTCATTTGATCCTCTCAGCAATCCTACAAAGTAAGTGTTTATTATTAATCCTATTTTACAGTTAAGGTTAATGAGAAAAACAGAGATCAACCCATTTGCCCATGATCACATAGGTACCAAGAGTCTGAAGCAGGATTTGCGCTGATCTTTCTCCTTCCAAAAACGGTGTTGTATTGCTCTGTACCATTACCTGCCTTTGTAGTACATAGGAGTGATTTTGTAATTCTTCCCAATGATAAGGGTCTTTGTTATCTTTTTTGCACATGCTCCTTTCACCATTAAAAAAAAAAATCCTATCAGTTTTTATCATAGTCAATTTAGTTATGCTTTTTTTGCCATTTTTGTAGGAATAATATAATTAATATTGGCATAAATTGCTTATAAAAGTTATATTTGCTTAACTTTATTTTTAGAATGTGGTTGGTATATTGAAGAAATAGATGAATTTTTACAGTGATTATTTGATACAGACAACCTTTATTTTGATGAATAAACAGGAACATTTAGTCAGCTTACTATTTTATTGCATCAAAAATTATTACTTCTAAAAATCTAAAGACAGAAAGAAACCTGTTCTTCCTTCAAGAGAGCTTATATGGGTGAATAATAGAAAGACATAAATAAATGCAAACTATATATAAAGTCCAAGCAAAGTAATTTCCAGGAAGGAAGGCATTAGCACCTGGGGCTAAGAATAACTTACTATAGAAGATGACACTGAAATTAATTTAGTAGAAATATCAGGAATGTATGAGACAGAGACAAGGTAAAGATACAGGACATGGGCTATTGTGAACCAGAAATAGAAACACAGTCCAGTTTGTTTAAAATGTAATGTCAAAGAGAGTGGGATGTACCCAGTCTGGATTGGAGTCCTACTGTGAAAGACTATCAAGAAAAGAATTTTGTCTTTTATTCTAGATGAAAGAAGAACCCATTAGAACTCCTTGAACAAGGAGTGAAATGGTCAAGCCTGTGCTTTAAGGATATAACTTTATTCTTTTATTTTTTAATAGAATTTTATTTTAGGAAAAGCAAGCCCCTCCCAAATATCTTGAGAACACTATCAGTGACTAAAAATTCAGCACTTTTCTTTAAGGAAAAATTAAATGCTATGGATGAATTAAGATTTTTCTTTCTAATACCTTAAAAAATTGTGAAAACAGCAACAAAACCACCATATAAATATTTATACTACCTATAATATTTAAGATAATATGTAAGTATTGGGCAGCTAGGTGGTGTAATGGATAGAGTACTGGCCCTGGAGTCAGGAGTACCTGAGTTCAAATCCGGCCTCAGACACTTAATAATTACCTAGCTGTGTGGCCTTGGGCAAACCACTTAACCCCATTGCCTTGCAAAAACCTAAAAAAAAGATAACATGTAAGTATGTATGTATCTAGAAACCATCAGTGGTTTGTTTGATCATAAGTGGATTTGACCATGATTGGGCATTCAAATAAAAATGTGAGTATATACATATATATACATATATATATATATGTATATGTATATGTATACATACATATATATATATGTGTGTGCTTTTTATAATAGTTTGCTAATTATTATGGAAAAAGCATCAAAACCTGCTATAGTATCCTGTTTCTACTCTAATTCACTTGCAATCTATTTTTAATAAAATTTGTATGTATTTTAAAAATAATATTTTCCTCAATTACATGTAAAATAAATTTTAATACTCATCTTTTTTTAAAGTTTTGTGTTATAAATTCTATCCCTCCTCTTCCCTCTCTGAGATGATAAGGAATCTAATAATAGATTATACTTGTGCAATCCCACAAAAATTTCTATTTTTAATCATTATATGCAAGAAAGCTTAGAAAGAGGAGAGAGAGAGAGAGAAAGAAGGAAAGAAAAGAGAGAGAGAAAGATATATAGATATATATATATATATATATATATATATATATATATAGAGAGAGAGAGAGAGAGAGAGAGAGAAGGAAGGAAGGAAAAAGAGAGAGGAAACAAGAAAAAGAAAGAAGGAAAAGATAGAAAAGAAAGGAAGGACAAATAGGTTTCAGTTCTGTATTCAGACATCAGTTTTTTCCTCTGGAGATAGCATTTTTCATCTTGAGTCCTTTTGGATTGTCTTGGATCATTGTATTTCTAAGAGTAGCTCACTCATTCATAGTTCTTTGTTCACCAATAGTGTGTTTAATGTTTTCTTAGTTCTGCTCACTTCACTTTGTATCAGTTCATATTAGTCTTTCAAGTTTTTCTGAAATAATCCTGCTTGTCATTTCTTATAGCAAAATAATAGGAATTTTGTTTAAGATGCTATATGGAGAAGGAATTCGAGAAAAGATAATTGAGGTAGGAAAGGGATCATTGTGCTCAGAACAAGAAAATTAGATTCAAGACCTGAGAATGTTTATCCCAGAGATTAAAAGATTAAATATTAGGAGAGCACAATAACTGTTTTCAAATATCTGAAAGACTGTCATGTGAAGTAAAAGGGGTGGGGGGTGTTAAAATTCTTTTATTTTGCTTCTTAGGACTGAACTAGTACCAATGTAGCAATGAGGGAGAGTTGAAAAGGTAAATCAACATTTTTCTAGTATTTATAGCAATTCCAAAGAAAAATGGGCTGTCTCTGAAGGTGGCAGATTTCCTTTCCATGCAAAGTATACATAATCTTGTAGAAGAAACTACTTTTGTCATACATGGATTAGATATGATGGTTAACAAGGACCTTTGAAACTGAAATTCTGAGATTTGAGGACTTCTGGTTTGTATTTCTATTAATTTGTTTTGTTGAAGTTGAGATCTCAATGTGAAATTGTGATCTTATAAAATATGAACTGTAAATTATTTCTGGAGAAAAGGAATCTTCAATATACTCAAGGCTTAGACTATTTCTCAACAGACATACTCCAAAAAGACTCCTTCAATTAGCATATCCCAATTGGGGTTCTACACTGTGAAACAGAGGTGACTTCACTTGATGTGGTAATGGATTATGTTCATGAACCTTACAGATTTCTCTAAAAATAAGCTAATTTGAGAATTTTGGCCCAGTGATTCTTGTGATTGGGCTCAGATGATGACTATGCAACCTTAACCATATTTAATAATGAACTTCATTGGTGCTGATCACACTGCATTGGTATTATAAGGAACTAATCTACTGAATTGGTGCCCTCTACAATTATCTTTTTTATCTTACATTCTTCCTGTTAGTAAAGTCACAGATTTCTCGCTTTGATAAGTAGGAAGTTAGACAAGATTACCTCCAAGGTCCTTCCAAACTAAGACTTTATTATTTGTGATTCAGTGAAGAGAATTCAAATTGAGTTCAAAAAAATGTGGAAAATTTGTTTAAAATTTCTTGAAATAACATTGTTATAATGCCATTTACCATAACAAAGCATGAAGACCTTGTTAATATACTTAAATTTTTAACATATACAAATATTTTCATCTTTTTCTTGTATAGTTGCTTTCTTTAAAAATGAATAAGATAAAGGAGAACTTAATAAATGGTCTTTGTCTAGTATAAAAAAAAATATCCCTTTCTCCATACCCAAACATCACCACAAGAGGTAGAATGAGGTCCACAAATTTAAAAAGAGAAAGAACTGGTTTTCCTTAATATCTTAGAGGCACAAATAGTTTTCATAAGAAATATGTTTGAAAAAAAATTTTTTTTAATTGTGGCACCTGTTTGGATTGAGTTAGATAGCTTGGTGTGATTTTCAGCAGAGGAATTTTGAAAGGAAGCACAAATCCCACAGGATACCAGGGCTTGCATTTCTGTAGCCTTATGGATGGGCTCATAGATCTATTCACCTCCAAACATTTTCACAACTTGCTTTCCCCTCCCCATTGCTCCCAGATTTCCATCATCTTTCTTTATGTTCTCAGTGGTGCATCTGGTGCACAGACCTCCCCTGCCCAATACCCCGTGAGAGCCAAAGCTGCAGGGTACAGAATTAGACAATCTCAAAGGGGTAAAAGAATTTCAGAAGCCATCCCTTCTCACCCATACCTGAATAAGAGCTACCTTCTCAATATACATGGGTCAACATACAATGGCCATCTGGCCTTTGATTGAAGTCTTCAAGAGAGGAAGAAATTACTATCTCCCAGGGCAGCCTATTTTACAATTGACTGGTTCAAATTTTCCTTAAGATTCTTGATTTCCTTAAATCTTATTTATTCTAGAAACTTTTTTTTTTGCATTCCCTGCAGTGAATGCACCTGGCTAATAGTCATAATCATTCTGTTATTTATATATATATATATATATACATATATATATATATGTATATATATATATACATATACATATATATGTATATATATATACATATACATATATATATGTATGTATATATATATATGCCAATTCTTCATACCCTTATAACAGCCTTCCCAAAACCCTCTTATTCAGTCCTTATTTTCCTCCTTCTCTTCCATGTTTCTTTTTTAAATTTAGCTTGTAATTTAAATTAAAATTTTGAGATTCTAAAAAAAATATTCCTAAATATGTCAATACATACTCATACTCACTGAATTCTATGTAGGCATCAACCTTGTTAATATGATTTTTAAAAACATACATATACTCACATATATGCATATATTCATAATTAATTTTCAATATAATTTTATAAAGTTTTTATTTTATGATGCAAACAATTCTGAAATGAACAATGCCTTGCTTTTGTATGTATTCAGATTGGAGAAGGGTCAGAGAAAATGTCTAACTTTTCAAGAATTCAAGTAGTATGGTAACATTCATTGGAAAATGGCCAATTGACTTGCATTTAAATTTGTAGTTGTATCTATCTCTTTGTTATCATTGTTCAGAAAAGATGATTTTGCAGCATTGCTTTGGTCTAGCATACATAGTTTGCCCTCTTTAGATTTCAAAATATTCAGAACTAAGTAAAAATCCTTTAGAAATAGGCCTCAGAGAAAGTGACATCCACATTTGCCTTAGTCAACCAGTAAAACATTGGGCCAGAGCCAGAGCACCTGAGCTCCAGGCTTGCCTCAGAAATTTATTTCTCCCTCACAAAGGAAAGCATAATTCTTGTAAAAGCCTTTCAAATTGCAGGTCTCTCATTTCTAAGGTATAATTGAAGCTCTTTGTCAAAAGTGGCAGGACCAGGTGTAGCCTTGAGCATATACTGTAATTCAGTTTGCATTGTATGAACAATACTTTTGGGTGGAAGACAGTAACACAAAAGAGAATGCCCACCTAAATAGGACACTTTGGTTTGACATTTGACATGAGGCAGTTGGCTAAAGACAGGCAACAGCATTTCCATCAAGCTACTTGCTATAAGGTCATGTAATAGAAGACATGGAAGCATGACCATTGGTTGCAGTAATCAGAATTTTATGAATAGGGTTTACACATATTTTACAGAATATAGTCCATCCAATTTTCCCTTTCACTGGTTAGAACAATATGCCCCGCAAAGGGGACAAAGGTCTGTTTGAAACATACATTGTTCACTTTGAGTAGAAAAATACCGACCAGAAGTTTATATTTTTGCTATGAGACTGTCTGGTATGTTTTAAGAAGATACTTATAAAGGTTACAGAGAACCAGCCTAAGGTATTTTGCTCTGATTCTCATGGAACTGATCGGATCATACCTGCAAGGGATCACAGAGATGATCTTGTCCTATTCTTATATAGATGAGGAAACAGGTCCATGGAGTTTAAGTCACTTGCCCAGATGGCAAGAAACAAAAGAATTTGAACCTACAGCTTCTGTTTCCAGAAATAAAACTTCTTTCATTGTACTATGATACTTCCACTGCCTCCTTTTTGGAAGAACAAACCTTTTTGATACCTGAGAAAGGAGAGTCAACCTGCAGAAACCTGTTTCAACTTCATGCAGATGAAGGAAAGTCAATTTTGCCCTCCACCTCCCCTATAAACCCAAGGAGGTTTTCTTCTGTAAGTATGAAAGTCAATAAATTAGACTCTGAAAAAAAATTGCATCAGTCAATCAACACACACTTTTTAAGTCTTGTCTATAGGACAGGGACTGTGATAGTTGATGAAGATACAAAAATAAAATGCATAAACAAGATTGCCTCATGTGTGATGTATAGTGTCAGAAATATTACCTCTCTAGCACTCATGATTTGTATCTTTCTCTTAAATATGACCTTCTCTCTGATACTTTTCTCATAGGAAGCAAACTCATTGATCAGAAATTCTTAATATTGGGTTCATGGAGCTCCCTGCCCTGCTTCTTCCCCCAAGAAGATTGCAGGATAGGTATCAGTACACCCATAAATTTGGAAAAGAAAAGGCAAATCTTCATTTCTGTAACCTCTCACTGAAATTTTACATCTTTCCAATTATTTAAAAATATTATTTTGAGAAGACCTTTTTCTGAAGAACCCTTGACCTCTATTTTCTCAAATCTCTCACTATTTAAAAAAAAAGCTGTTCTGAAGGGGATTTGTGAAATCATGATGAAAAAATACTCAGGGATTTCATAGTCTCTAAATATCAATAGTAATTCTGTTTAGTGTATTATGTAATTTCAAGCACAATTTTAAAAGAGCAAAATAAAAACCTGCTACACTTACTATAAAGGGAAAAAAAATTATCACTTCCCAACAAATACATTATAATCACAAAGGGCAAAGTGTTATGTTTGATATTTCTAACTCTTGAAATAATGATGATTATTTGAATATTAAATTAGTTCAACTCATTTCATTCTACGCTTATGTATAGAACTCTGTTTTTATGCCTTAGATGAAATTATACCTCAGATCAGAGATACTACAGATGTAATAAATTAGAGTAGTAAAACAATTCATTCTTTTTTATCTTTAATAGATTTTGATATGCCCCATGCTTTTTATGTGTAATTGATTGTAAAATTATAGGACCTTACAGATTGATGATGATAATGATGGTAATGTCATTACTGAAGAAAATGAAACATTTGTATTCCTGCCTATGGCACTGTTATAACTTTCATAAATGTAGTACTTCCTTCAAAAAGCTTATATTCTACTGGGTCAAGTAAGGGATAAAGAAAAATTACATTATATAAAATTTCATTATACTCAATTTAATATTATTTATTCAATATATTCATTACTTTCATTCAGTTAGGTATTTCAAAGATATAATCTTCTCTGGCCTGGACTTTCTTAATCGCTTCATATTTTTTTTAATTTCCTCCCTCTTAACTCAAACTTTAGTAAGATTTCTTTACCCTTGTTCATGGTTGGTAGAGGAAATGGCAAAATCTTGAGGAGGGAGTCTCCTAGAGTTTTACATTATATCAATCAATTAAGCTATCTTTCAAAGGTGAAGTAGTTGATAAAATGCTTGACTTTTAAATAATAATAATAATAATAATAATAATAATAATAATATAAAAAAACAAATAAAAAGATGCTGGAATTCAAATCAAGATGTTCTGAATTCTATTTATGCAATATGTGACCTTGGCTGAGGAAATAACCTCTCTCATCTTCAGTTTCCTCATCTATAAAATAAGATCTTAATAAGATCTTTCTTTCAGGTTGTTTTGGGGGATCAACATAGTCTTCAAATATAGTATAAGACTATGTATAATGCTATTGAATGATGTAAATATAAAAAGCTGAAAAAAATTGCAGAATGCGATGAGAAGAGGATAGCATCCTTTCCTCCCTCCTTTACATAGGTAGGGGACTTTACATAAGTAGAAATTGCATGCACAAATAATGGATTGGTGAGGGCACGAATATATTGAAAAATGAAAGTAAAAACATATATATATATATATATATATATGTAGTATTATATCATGTTATATTATCTTGAATTATCATGTGATGCATAATGTCCAAAACAAGAGAAGTAGAAGTGATAGTCTTTCTGTAACCTTCTTAGTAAGAACACAATTAAAATATTTGAGTTTAATTGTGTTTACCATATTACAAAATAGAAACAGACTAACTGGAGAGCATACAGAAGAAAGTAATCAAGATGGTTGATCTGGAGCTTCTATCTTTTAAAATCTGGGTAAAGGAATAAGGGACCATTAATCTGGAAAAGTAAAGTCTTAGGAAAATATGAGGGCTGTCTTCAAGTAATTGAATAATTGGTATGTGGGAAAAAGAAGGTTTAGACTAACTTTGCTGACTCCCAGAGGGCAAGGCTATAATGGAAGCTATGGATGGAAGCTGCAGAGTGGCAGATGCTACTTGTTGTGAAATAAAATGTCTTAATAACTGAAAATGTTCAACAGGAGAATGCATTATTTCAGTTAGTTGTGAGAAAATGTCACTGGAGAACTTCTAGTTCTGGCTGGATAACCCTGGTGAGATACTGTTTTGGGGACTCGTCCTAAATTAACTCAGAGTTTCTTTCCAACTGAGATTCCATGAATAATAGTTATACCAGTTGACACTGTTGAAAGAGACAAAGAGAAATAACTGCTTCTTGTTCTCATGGATCTTGCATTCCAGTGATATTCATTTCCATTCATTTTTTCCCATTCTATTCATGTGCATTAGCCACTCCGAATGACATAAAAATGCAAAAATTCAGCATGGTAATTGCTTAAGAGATCAATACTAAATACTATAAGAAATATGAGGAGGAAGTAACATTTTAAAATAGGGAAGGTAGGGTGGCCATCAAGAATGAGGTAGCATTTCAGATGGGTTTTAAAAGACAGAAGAGATTCCAGTAGATAAGGGAGTGAAGGTCATTCCAAATGATAAGGAAAAGAAGTCAAGATTAAAAGATTAAATTATAATAATAATCAAAATGATAGGTGATTAAAGGTCAAAAATGAGTCTTCTATGAAATTAATAAAGAAGAAAAGAGGAAAAGACTAGGATGGGTTGAAATAGAGAAGAAAAGATCATAAAAGTAAAGCGAGAAGGGACATGCAAAGTCTTTTTTCCAACCCTTCATTTTGCAGGTAAAAAACTAAGAGACTTTGCTCATGATCTGAGAGGTAGTAAGTTTAGAAGGTGAGATCTTTTTACTGATGGCCTAGTGGATAAAATGTTAGACATGGAGTCTGGAATATTTACATTCAAATCTGATATCAGAAAATTTATTAAATGTGTGACCCTGGTCAAATTGCTTAACTTCTACCTTCCTCAGTTTTTTCCTTCTTTAAAATGAGGAAAATACTAATACCTATCTCCCAACATTGCTGTGAGGATCAAATGAAATAATGATTGTTAAGCACTTTGCAAATATGCAATGCTATATAAATGCTACTACTTATCATTGTCATCATGTAAGTATAGTTTTCCATTACTTAGTAAAAAATGAGGGTAAAATGCAAATGAGGTATTTAATAAAACAAATTTTTGGATAGTCACAAAAAATCTAAAAACATTCACGTGGGTTGTAAAACAATTTTCTTTTTGAAACTTTGACATCTTTTAACTTGGGATGAAATTAGAAACTACACATGAATACAAAAAAATTCTAGGTCATTATTCAGTAAATAGATGAATAATTTGGAAATGAGTAGTAATGTGCTACTCATTAGTTATGCAAATATCATCTAGCAAAAAGGGAAAGGAAGGAAAGGGAACAAACAATGGCCAAGTGCTGTGTACCAATTGCTATATAAAATCATCCCATTTGATCCCCAAAGGACAGTTCTTGACCTCAGGAGCATAATAACAACAGAACTTTCTAGGGAAGATGGAGTGAGGAGGAGAGGATGTACACATTCCAACTTGGTTTGGAAAACACGAATGTAGCATGGTGGTTGGGATCCTAGGAAAGTAAACATTATAACACATGAACAAGGTGAATTACATTATCAGAGCCTAGAATCCAGTGGTATGAGTTATAGGGGGTAAGCTAAGAATGACCAGAGTAAATGGAAAGGTTGAAAATGAAAAGGAAAAGTGAGAAAAAAACACCCAAATTCAATGTTTCTTTTCCTTTCATTGGCAGCAGGATAGAAAATGAGTCTCTGGTGACCTGTTGTTCACTGATAGTCATGGCAGCATTTCGATTGTCATTCAATTCAAAAGAAACTTTAAGAACTCTTTTAGTACTTCATAAGGAGCTGATAAATTTGTATTAGCTTGACAGGGGTAATGGAGCACAGATAATAACTCACACTTCACTTCATTAAATATAATAATATCTATTGTGAGGCAGTTAGGAACAAAACTACTTGGTATGGGAATTAACAGAATGCATGTGCATTTTACCTGAGGGATTAGCTCTATATGAAAGTATATGATCTTGGTCAAGACATTAGCATACAGTGTTTTTTTTTTTTTTGTTACAATGGATAAAAGTATTTTATGCATTTTAAACTAAATATTTAAGAAAAAGTCATCCTTTGGTGGCTAGAGATGCAGCAGCTAAGAGGGTACGATGGATAGATTGCCAGACCTAGAGCCAAGAAAATAGATCTTGAGTTCAAATCTGGTTTCAGACACTTGTTAGCTTTGTGAATCTGGACATGTCATTTGATCTTTTATCCTTCAGTTTCCTCATCTGTTAAATAAACTGGAGAATGAAATGGCTCACCACTCCAACACTCAGTCATTCAGTCTTGTCCAATTTTTCATGATTCCATTATAATATGCCAGGGTCCTCTGCCCTTGATTATTTCTTGAAGTCTATCCAAGTTTATGTTCACAGCTTTCATAACACTATCTGTTTATTCTTCTTTTGCCTTCATTCCTTTTCAGCATCAGAGTTTTTTTTTCCAATGAGTGCCATCTTCTCATCATGTGATCAAAATATTTGAACTTTAACTTCTATATCTGTCTTTCCAATGAGTAGCCTGAATTAATTTCTTTATGTATTGACTGATTTCACTCTAAAAAATTGCAGGATCATAGTTAGACCATCTAGATTCTGGATTTATCCCTATTATAATGTTCTGGTTGAACTTTGCTCCGATCTTTGTGCTAACACTCTTTCATTGGTTCTGATCTGAGCCACTAATGGAGAAACCAATGGCCACTAGATGCTAAACCTGCTCTCAGCATCATTCTAGCAAGAACAGTTCTCTAATTGATTATATAAGATCCATGTGGTTAAATGAGGTCAAGCTTATATTGAGACAAAATTTTCATCCATCTTCAGTAATACTTAAGGGTAGAACCTAGAGTCAGAAATATGAGACATAACAAATTTGTAAAAAAAAACGACACTTTCAATAGGGTAAGCATTTTTGTTTATTTTTGTTTTCTTTATATAATGTTGAATAAACATATATGTATCAGCTCTGTATGAAATACTGTGCTAGTCTTTGCCCTTGAAGTGCCTATATTCCACAGATTGTAATATATATTAATATTTATTTATACTATAGAATAGTGACAGTTACTTTTCATTTTTCAGGGACGTGATCTTACATGTCATTGCTATGTTGCTGTTACTGAGCAGTAGATAATGCACACATCCACATACTCATATGCACTTACAACCATCTTTGATATATTTAGAGAAGTTTGAACATCATTTTCTATCTCAGTTTCATCCAATTTATATCATTTTGAGGCACGATAAATACTCAAAGTATATTTGGCAGATTAGAGCAGTGGTCTAGTGAGAAGATGGCTCCTGTGGAAACGCCAGTGTGTCAGAAGAGAGGGAAAGATATTTAAATTCCTCCCTCTCATGTTAAACATAAAAATCTCCATGATCCTCAAAAATTCTCAAGTTTCTTCTAACTGATTTCAGTTAAAATTCTAGTTTAATCATTGAAATTCTTCTCCTCTTTCCTCCTCCAGTAAATTGTATGTTCTCCAGATGTTTTGATTTCTTTGGAACTATTTGAAAATTCCAGAAAAAATGACTAGTAGGATAAAAACAAATGCATAATTATGGGTCCTGTGAGCTTCCATATATATTACAAGAAAAAAATATTTTCAAATTGCTATCTTCATGTAAGCAAATCTTACACACATTAAAATTTATACATAATTCAGTTAAGTAAATATTGATGGGGAATTCTCCAATTAGTGTTATGTTCTTGTAAACAACAAACTATTGAATTCTGCTTTTTAAAAAAATATCATTTAATTTTTGTAATTACATGTAAAGATGGATTTCAATTTTTTGTAAAATTTCGAGTTTCACTCTTTTCCTTTCCTCCCAGTCTCCCCCTCCCCAAGATGGCAAGCAATCTGATATGTATAACATGTGCAATCATGTGTTTATTTCTACATTAGTCATGTTGTGAAAGAAGAAACAGAGCAAAAGAAAAAAGCCACAAAAAAACAAACAAAAAAGTGAAACTACTATGCTTTGATCTGTGTTCAGATTCCATAGTAATTTTCTCTGAGTATGGATAGCATTTTCCATCATGAATCTTTTGGAATTGTCTTGGATCGTTGACACTGGATCATTGAGCTGAGAAGGGCTAAGTCAATCATAGTTGATCACTGTACAGTGGTACTGCTGACTTCACTCACAATTAGTTCATGTAAATCTTTCCAGGATTTTTCTAAAATCCGCCTGCTCTATCATATCTTTTAACACAATAGTATTCCATAGTATTTATGTGCCACAACTTGTTCAGTCATTTCCCAATTGATGGGCATTCCATTAATTTCCAATTCTTTGTCACCACAAAAAGAGTCACTATGGATCTTTTTTGTACATATGGATGCGTTTTCCTTTTTTATGATCTCTTTTCTAGACAGACCCAGAAGTAATAGGGTCAGAGGGTACACACAGTTTGGTTGCCCTTTGAACTTAGTTCCAAATTGCTCTACAGAATGGTTGAATCATTTCACAACTCCACAACTTCACAGCAATGCATCAGTGTCTTAATTTTCCCATATCTTCTCCAACATTTATCATTTTCCTTTTCTGTCATATTAGCCAATCTGATAAATGTAAGGTGATGCCTTAGAGTTGTTTTAATTTGAATTTCTCTAATAAATAATGATTTAAACCCTTTTTTATAGGAGTATATGTAGCTTTAATTTCTCCATCTGAAAATTGCCTGTTTATGTCCTTTGACCATTTATCTATTGGGGTATGACTTTGCATTATTATAAATTTTCTATGCATTTCAGAAATGAGATCTTTATTAGAAATACTGTCTAGGAATACTAACTCTACTTTCCTTCTAATCTTGGTTGCATTGGTTTTGTCTGTGGAAAAGCTTTTTTTAATTTAATAAAATCTAAGTTTTCCATTTTGCATTTCATAATGTTCTCTACCTCTTACTTGGTCAAAAACTCCTCTCCTCTCCATAATAAACTATTCCTTGCTTTTCTAAATCACCCTGTATGTCTAAATCATGAAACCATTTTGAGCTTATCTTGGTATAGGGTGGAAGATATTGGTTTTCTTTCTGTGTACTATTTTCTAGTTTTCCCAGACATTTTTGTCAAAAAGTGAAGTTTTCATCCCAGAAATTATAATCCCCATTTGGGTTTATCAATATTAGATTACTATAGTCTTCTATCACTGTGTCATATATAATCACCATTCTTTTCTTTGCCAGTACTAAATAATTTTGATGATTGCTGCTTTCTAGAATCAGATAAGGTCCGATCACCCTCCCTTACTTTTTTTTTCATTATGTCTCTTGATGTTCTTGAATTATTGTTCTTCCAGATGAATTTTGTTATATTTTCCTGGCTCTATGAAATAGTTTTTGATAGTTTGGTATGGTACCGAACAAGTTAATTGATGTGGAATTTTCATTTTATTATATTAGCTTGGCCTACCTACAATTGACATTTTTCCATTTGTTTCAATCTGACTTTATTTGTGTGAAATATTTTGTAATTCTGTTTATACAATTCCTGGGTTTGAAAAGTAGACTTCCTAATATTTTATATTTTCTACAGTTATTTTAAAAGGAATTACTCTATCTCTTGCTGCTAGGCTTTGATAGTAATATATAGAAATGCTGATGATTTATGTGAATTTAGTTTTATATTCTGCAATATTGTGAAAGTTATTAATTATTTCAAGTAGTTATTTTAGATGATTCTCTAAGTATATCATCATATCATATGCAAAGAGCAATAGTTTTTTTCCCTCATTGCCCATTCAAACTCCTTTAATTTCTTTTTCTTCTCTTATTGCTGAAGTTAACATTTTTGGTTCAAAATTGAATAACAGTGGTGATAATAGGCACTTTGTTTCAGCCCTGCTTTTACTGGGAAGGCTTCTAGCTTAGCTCCATTACAGACAATACACAATGATGACTTTAGATAGATACTAAATATTCTAAGGAAAGCTCCATTTATTCCTATGTTCTCTAGCTTTTGATAGGAATGGTTACTGTACACTGTCAAGAGCTTTCTTCTACATCTATTGAGATAATCATATGATTTCTATTGTTTTTGTTATTGATATGGCCAATTATACTGAATTTTTCCCAGTATGGATTGTGATGTTTAAAGAAACTAAGGTGAAGGGTATAAAATTCTTTGTAAAATGCTTTACAAATACAACCCCCCCAACAAAAACTGCCTTATGATTTCTTAAAAAAAACTATCTTACTCATATGTTTGGATAAAATATTTTTTAAGACTGAGGATATCAGTTCAGTGAATAGGAATGACAGTGTACTGTACTTCAAACTCTCATCTAAGCCTGCCAACTTCATTGTCAACGAAGCATTGAGATATCTAGATATTTTTGTCTTTGGTTATCATGTATATATTCTTCTTACTAAGGTCAGGCAATCTTTTGTGAAGTTAACTCTGAGTTAGACTAGTAATAAATTGTTTATCCGGAACCCATAATGTTGAAACTTTCTGTTCTCCATAGCCACAGAGTTCTTAAATATTTTATTTCTGCCTCAAGAAATGCAAGCACAGCATTGTTTTCCTACAAAATAACACATTTTCTGTTAGTATTGGAGAGACAGTGTGTGTTTATTTTGTATTGTAATGGTACCAAAGCATGCATTGTGTGTGTATCAACAACATATTTCAAAACTCAAAACTGGGAAACTTCTTCAGCAATATGCTTGTCTTGGGCATTTATATATAGCCAAAGTTACTGTGCTTGTAAGGGGATGGGTTAGGCCCATTTTTCTCAGTGTGTATATTTTTCTTTCCTTTTTTTGAAAGCTCTTGCAACCTTATAGACACTATCCAAGAATCATGTTTGCCTCTAGAAGAGAAAATGGAGAAGTTTTACCTAGCCTCTGTTTGTATTAGCCTTTTCTTTGTTTGTATGTCTTGGGAAATCAATATTCACAGGATGAGCCTGAAAAAAATCTGGTGCTTGACAGATGATAGAAATTTGATAAGTTTAATTGCAAAATACGCTGATTCCGACAAGTACATGCATCTTGAGCTAGTTGCCACCAAATCATTGTTTGCAAACGACAGGCCTATTTGTTGATGCTAACACCAAACAAATTACACAGTAGAGAAATTTTTTCCACGCCTGCAATATAGATTCCTCCAGACTGCTAAACTTGCTAATTTTTTTCTTAATTTAGATCTAAATAGAGATAACTTGGTACAGTGGATCTTTGTTTTTTTGGTAAAGAAAGTCTTATTTTTAAAACTCTGGGCTAATATATTTTAAAACAAATATATTACTAAATATAAAATATGTTATATTTAAACATTATATTCAGGGTAAAGTAAAGGTAACTTAGAGGAAAGTTACTAGCAATTGGAAGGACATAGAAAGTCCTTTTTATTTAAGGGTGATTTGGTTCATATGCCTATAGAAGCATATAAAGTATAAACTTTCCAGTTCTCTCTCTGTCTTTCTGTTTCTATCCATCTCTCTGGATCTTTGCCTCTTTGTTTCTCTGTCTCTCTCTTTCTCTGTCTTTCTAATGTGTGTGTGTGTGTGTGTGTGTGTGTGTGTGTGTGTGTGTGTATGTCTATCTATTTCTAGAGATATTTTAAACAAACCTTTCCTCTTTTTATTCTCTCTCTCTCTCTCTCTCTCTCTCTCTCTCTCTCTCTCTCTCTCTCTCTCTCTCTCTCTCTCTCTCTCTCTTTGGCAAGGCAAT
This sequence comes from Macrotis lagotis, assembly GCF_037893015.1. Taxonomy (NCBI): domain Eukaryota; kingdom Metazoa; phylum Chordata; class Mammalia; order Peramelemorphia; family Peramelidae; genus Macrotis; species Macrotis lagotis. The sequence continues at coordinate 298,703,931 of NC_133659.1, forward strand.
GGGGTTAAGTAGCTTGCCCAAGGCCACACAGCTAGGTAATTATTAAGTGTCTGAGGAGGGTTTTGAACTCAGGTATTCTTGACTCCAGGGTAGGTGCTCTATCCACTGCACCACCTAGCCACCCCCCTTGTACTCACTTTTGAAATGAGCATATATATAGTTAGAGCTTGCTTTAATTTTGTAAAGAATGGTACTGTATTTATTATATACAGTGAAGACCTCTTAAAGCAGATGCAGGAGATGTTTTATAAAATGACAAACAAAATATTGAGAAAATATATTTAGGTGAGCAAAGAATATTACTTAAAACTTAATTATACCTGAAAAAAGACTGGTGGACCTATAGTACATCCAAGCTAAGAAGGGTCATATTTTCTATATTCTGTACTGGTTTCTCCAGAAGAAGGAAGAGTCAGGGAGACATATTACATCAAAAGCTATGAGCTTTATATTACAACACTGCCAGAATTGCTGCACCATTTATCTCAGCTCTTTTCATTTATTTGGCAATGGGAATATTTGATTACAAAGATAAGCTTGAGAGATCGTGATAGTAAGATTGCATGATTCTGGTGGTAGGTAGATCTAAAATTTTCTTTTATTCCGATATATTAGGTGAGAGGCAGCATGGAGCAGGGAAAAAACCAGCAGATTTGGTGTCATAGAACCCAAGTCCAAATCCCAGCTCTGACACTTCATATCATTGTGACTTTGGACAAGTCACTTAACTTCTGTGGGCCTCTATTTCTTCATACATGAGATAAGAGAACCGTGATCTCTAAGATCTTTTAGAGTTCTAGAGCCTATGATCCAATGACATATATTGATAATTCAACAAGCATTTATTAAGAACTTACAAAATGGGGCAGCTAGGTGGAGCAGTGGATAGAGCACTGGCCCTGGAGTCAGGAGAACCTGAGTTCAAATCCGGCCTCAGACACATAATAATTACCTAGCTGTGTGACCTTGGGCAAGTTATTTAACCACACTGGCTTGTAAAAAACAAATAATAATAATAATGATAAATTTAAAAAATCTTTCTAAATGTAGTCTTCTAAGCTCTGAGGGTGAAAGAGAAACATACAGTCCCTGTCCTCAAGAAGCATACACTGTAATGGAAAGACAGAATGCAAAATAGCTATGAACATATAGGTTATATTTAGGGTAAAGTAATGATAATCTCAGATGAAAGGTTATAATTTGCAATTGGGGGACATAGAAAAGTGAGATATATTTACTTATTTTTTTTGATTTATGAGTGATATAGTTCATATGCTTATAGAAGCATATAAAATATAAACTTTCCAATCTTCTCTTTTTGTTTCTCTCTGTCTCTCCTTTTGTACCTCTCTGTCTCTCTCTGTCTCTCTGTCTCTCTCTCTCAAACACACACACACAAACACACATATGTGTATCTGTGTCTAGAGATATATTTGGTGGCAGAGATTAGCTTTCTTTGAGATCTATTGAGTGATATGAACTTAGATATTTGCATCATTCTGAGACTACAAAGAGAAAAAAAACCCTCAATGAAACAGTTCCTGCCCTCAAGAAGCTTTATTCCTAATCAAATTCTTCTAAAACAAAGTTTATTATCTTTCTTTATTATTTTTATTTTCTTTATTTAATTTTTCTTTCTTTATTAATTTATTTAATTTTTTATTTTATTTATTTAATATTATTTTATTATTATCTTTCTTTATTATCTATCCCTCCTAAAACCCATTTTCTTTCTTCTGCTATTATTATTTTTGTTTGAGGCATCCCCATTTACTCAATCACAACCTTGATATTTAAATATGATTTTTCCATTTTCACTCCAGTATCCAGTCTTTTACCAAGTTTATTTATTCAAGTGCATAATTGGTTATTCCATAAGTGAAAAGAAGGATGGATGTTTAACAACTGTATTCATGTATTTATTTAACTATCTGTAAAGATGGTCTTCAATAGTCTTTTTTTGTAAGGTTTCAAGTTCCACATTTTTGTCCCTCCCTTCCCTCTCCCCTCCCTTACAGAGAATAATCTAATATAGGTTTTAGATAGATAGATAAATAGATAGATATTTATATTTATATTATATATATATATATTATGTTAAGCATAGTTTCATCTTAATGATGTTGTGGAAAAAAGAATCAGAACAAAAAGGGAAAAAAAATAAGAAGGAACAAACATAAATCATAAAACAAATTTTAAAAATTGAAAATAGTAAGCTTTGGTCTGCATTCAGACTCCATAGTTCCTCCTCTGAATATGCACGGTATTTTCCATTATAAGTCCTAGAATTTTCTTTGATTATTGTAGTGCTGAGAAGAGCAAGCCCTTCCTGGTTGATCATCACACAATGTGGCTGTTGATGTGTACACTGTTCCGGTTCTGCTCACTTCAGAGGAGGGAATTTTTTTATAGTGAAGAGGGCAAGAGGGAGTGGGGAGAAAAACAGAAGGACCTGACAGCTGTCTTAAAGTATTTGAAAATCTGTCATAATGGAGAAATGCATTTGCCTTGTTTTTCTTGTCCCAGAAGGCAGAATTGGAAGCAATGGCTGGAAGCTGCAAAGGGTCAGATTTAGATTTGATATAAGGAAACATTTCCCGACAAGCCTGTGAAAATCTGTAAAGAGATGAATCAGGAGGTAGAGGGATGCTATTAACATTAGGTCCTCAAGTGGAGTTTAGATTAGATGCTTGCATTTTAGGGTGATTTTTGAGGAGATTCTTGTTCAGATATGGGTGGGATCAGAAGAACTTTGAGCTTCCCTTTGATGCTGTGATTGTGTGATCTTTCTCCAGGCAGTATAGTACAATGAAAAATGATCTGGCTTTGGAGCTAGATATCTGGCATCAGACTAATCCTTCCTCTGATGTTTGCTACCTTTATGGCCTTGGAAAAGTCATTTAACTACTCCATGCCCCATTTCTTCATGTTAAAAACAAGGGGGTTAAAACCAGGTGGCCTCCAAGGTCCCTTTCATCTCTAAATCTATGTTTCTGTGATCTCATGTACCTATTTCACCAATTCTCTTGTATTATGCATATCTTCCTATAGGATATTGCAATGGTGCTTTCTAGCGGTATCACCCTAGTTAGATCTCCCATTTTTGTATTATGTATTTTTCATGCACTATTTTCTTTTACCATCCTGGGAATGGTAAGGTCCAAGAAAGTGGGGACTATAGCTTCCTGAAGTGGAATAAGTGTTTGTTGAATTGAATTGAATTTATATCCCTAGCACAATGCTCTACACATAAAGTACATTGAATGAATTGAAAAGAATCTGTGCTTTTTGTCTGTAAACTCATCTATAAACCACTAATCTCTTTACTGCTTGACTGGCTTTGGGATTTAGGCACTAGTTATTTCCTTCTTCCTTGGTGGCCTTCCTTTCCCAAGTATTAAGGGGGAGACCAGTGAATACAATAAAATGAAATTACTTATTAAAATGAGGAAAAGTGTGGGAAGGGAAAGAAATAAACATTTTGTAGTACACGTTGTGTCATCATTAGGTGATTTATAAATATCTATTTTGATCCTCACATCATCAGTGTAAAGTAGATGCTTTATAATTTTTCCATTTTACAGTTAAGGAAACCGAGACAGTCAGATGTTAAGTGACTTGTCTACAGTCAAACAGCTAGTATTAATCTGAGACTGAATTTGAAACGGCTTTGCTCTTCTTCCTTCCTCAAACATTTACTCATTTTCTTCTCATGGTACAGATATTTTGAGATGTAGTTGTAAAATCCTCAAATAGCCTTCAAAACTGATCTTTTTGTAAAACAGTTTTAGTTACTTTTATTTTCCTCCCTTTTAAAATTGGATTGGTTAAAAGTTTATCAATATTATTTATGTTTTCAAAGAAGTAGCTTTTAGTTTTATTTATGACCTCTATAGAAAGAAGATAAAGAATGAGCCTCAAAGACAAGAAGCCCTGGATTCAAGTCTCACCTCTGATGTATAATTGAGTGAATTTGGGCACTTCACTTAAGCTCTCAGTGTCCTTGGCAAGATAGTAACTTCTAGAAGGAAGATGTTGACCTACCTTAGTAAGAAAAATTTTCTTCACCTGGGGATTCCTTGTATCAGTTAGATCATGCAGCCAACTTGTATTCCTTATCTCTTCAGTGCTTTTTTCCCCCCTACCAGTTTATCTATTTCTCTTCTAATTTTCACAAATACCTCTTGGGAGATTGTTTCTGGTTTGTTGAGTTTCTTAGTTTTTAAAATTATCCCCCCCCCCTTGAAAGTGAGCTTTTTCAGAGCAGAGACTTTCTAATCTCAGGATTTTTCATATAATAAGCCCTTACTAGTTGCTTGTTCATTCATTTATCATTTCTTTTTCATATCTTATCTCTTGTTCTCAAATTTCAGTTCTCACCTTTGACACACACTGGCTATGTGATTGTGGGTAACCTCTTAGCACTATAGGCTACTCTCTAATATTGTAAGTTGTAGAGAAAATGCTCACCTGATTATTATCTTTTTACAGTTTCTATGACTCATTCATTCATAATGTCAACATTTTGTTGTCTTTATTATTCACTTTTCTCATTTGTATCTGACTCTTGGTGACCGTATTTGGGATTTTCTTGGCAAAGATACTGGAGTGGTTTACCATTTCCTTTTCCAGTCTGTTTTACAAATGAGGAAACTGAGGCAAAGAGGGTTAGGTGACTTACCTAGGATCACACAGCTAGTAAGGGTGTAAGACTGGATTTAAACTCAAAAAGATGAGTTTTTCTGACTCCAAAAATGACACTATCCACCTAGCTGCCAGTGGCATCATTACATCTCAATTTCAATATATCTCTTTCTATTTGTTTTATTTATATGGATCTTAATATTACAGAACTCTAGAGCAAGAATCATCTTAGCAATAAACTCATCCAGAACCCTCAGTTTACAGGTGAGTAAGTTGAGGCTCAAAAATGTTAGAATCAGTAAGTCATTTAACATTCTTGAACCTCATCATTCTCACCTGTAAAATGAGGATGCTGGAAGAATTTATGTCTAAGATGATTCTTGTTCTGGAGTTCTGTAATATTAAGAGCCATCTAAATAAAACAAAATAGAAAGATGGAATCTGAACTAAAGCCTAGTTTCAGGCTAGTGCTATTTCTAAAATTTGATAGTTAATTCAAAGGAGTGGCACTTCTTTTTTCATACAATAAAAACAAATGTAAGAGGGAGCATGGTATATTGGATAAAGGGCCAGCCCATCTTGGAGTTGGGTGTGCCAGAATTCAAGTCCTGTATTTGATCTATATACCTTAGCATCTTGATAGTCCAAGGAACTTTCAACTCATCTGTGGTTCTATTAATTACATAGGAGATGTTGATCTGTACTGGTGGAGTGATTTTCCACCGTGGGAGATCCCCATAACCATGAAATCATAGGTCAACACCCTCTCTTCCCAAAAAAGCCACCAAGCAAATGCACATTGCCCATATTGTGTACAGTTAGTGAATTATTTACATCTGGCTCTGTCCTCTATGGAGTACATCTGGATTCAAGTTTTGTGGCCCTCTGCCAAGAGTCCATGGAAGCTTCAAGTTTGCCTTCTCATCGTGTCTGCCGCCTTTTATGGTCCCGAGTAACATCTTGCTCTCTGTTGTGACACAGCTGCATACCATCTGTCCTCTAGGACTCCCATTTATTTTTTTTTAACCACTGAATAGTACTTTCCTGGTTATCATCACCGTATTTGACTTCCGCAGAATGAGAGTGTCAGTTCCAGTCCATTATAAGCCTGTGGCAAACCTCCACCATGAGTCTTTTCTGTACAGTTGCCAAATAGTTTAGAATCAAATGATCTTGTGAATGTTCAGGACTTTTCCATGCCTGAAAGGAAATGCCCGATCAACACACATTTTAAGTGGAAAATTGGAAGCTATTCTGGCTTTCTGAGGTGAGTCTCAGCTCCTCAATTTGTATAATTGAGTTATTTGGGAAACACATGAAGTTTCATACTTCCCATAAAAATATGTGCAGATATAGTCTTAATAATAAAAACTGGAATTCATATAATACTTTAAAGTTAATATTCTCCATTTTACAGATGAGAAAGTTGAGAGTGAGAGAGAGAGAGAGAGAGAGAGAGAGAGATTGATTTTAATGATCTTGTCCAATGTCATGTAAGCAATATTGTCTGAGTCAGGATGAAAGAATGTCTGACATTCTGTTGTGGATCAAAGGAAATGTAATCTGAGATACAACTGTGGACTCAAATTAAAAAAGATCAAAATTATGTTTTTATAGAGTCATGATCACAACACTGATTTTATTTATTATTTATTTATTTATGTATTCTTGTCACGACCAATAATTTCAATAATATAGGTAATTCATTATGGTGTAATGGAAAGAATATTGATTTGGAGTTGGAAGATCAGTGTTTAAATCCTGTCTCTGATGCTTACTACTGATGAGGCCTAGGAGAAGTCACAAGCTTCCTGAGCTGTAGATTCCTCATTGTAAATTGTACTGTTTAGACTAGATGACCTCTTAGGTTCCCTCTGACAATAAACCATATGGTTATTTGATGTCATTTGATAATCTATTTCTGTTCCTTCTCACTGATTCTCCCTCATTTCTAGAATACTTTTCTTCCTTATTTTAGACCCTTTAGGAGGCAGCTAGATGGCCCAGTGGATGGAGCACTGACCTTGGATTCAGGAGGGCAGGAGCTTGAATCCTGCCTCAGGCACTTGCCACTTACTAGCTGTGTGACCTTGAACAAGTCACTTAAACCTGATTACCTTGCATCCAAGACCATCTCCAGTCATCCTGGTTCCTATCTGGCCACTGGACCCAGATGGCTTGGGAGGACAAGCTGAAGCTTGTGACTTAGCGTAGCCTATCCCCCTACTCAAATCCAATTCATGTGCTTGTCATGGCATCATCTCCCCTGATGTCATGGTCCTCCTCAAAAATGAAGGACAAACATTAGCCTCTCAGGAATCCTTAACTTGCTTAAAGATTTTTTTTTTTTAGCAAATGTAGGCTTCTTCAATTGTTTCTTTTTTTTTTGTCTTTGCATCCACGTCATCTATCATGAGCTGCTGCCCATAGTAGGGGCATAATAAGTGTTTTCTGGTGGATTGCTTTATTCATTCTTGTCTGAACTTTTTATCATGCTGAGGTCAAATGATGATATAGTCTTTGGACAATGGACATCTGACCTGTATTTGAAGTCTCTTCTGTTTGGCAGGATGGACCAGAGATTCTCTTCTGATGGTACAGATTTTGAGCACTCTGGGTCTTTCCTACACTACAGGGATTCCTGGGAGGAGGATTTCAATGAATGATATCATTTTTTCTTGTCATTGTCATTATCTTAAGGAAATCTCCCATGAGAATGTGCTTAAATGGAAACTTTCATAGCATTACCGATTATAACTCCTCTGCACTTAATAAACACATAATGAATCAAAGAGGTAATGTGAGTTCATGAATTAGAGATCTGATCTAGATTCTGCAAACACCTAAGTTCAAATTCTTCCCCCTATACACACACACACACACACACACACACACACACACACACACACACAAAGAGTTTACATAGGAGGAAATTGAGACGACTGTTAAATGACTTGTCCAGTCACACAGCTAACAAGTATATGAGACAGGAATTGAACTGAGGTCTTTCAGTTTCCAGGCTTGGCCCTTTTTCCACTATGGAGAATATAATCAGCCTTAAAAAAAACTAGATTTTGAGGGTCTTTAAACATCAAATAGAAGAGATTATGTGCCATGAAGTTGATTTGGAATTACAGGAGATTATAGAACAAGGCAGTGAGAGATCTTTGCTTGAGGAAAATTACTTGATGGCTGTCTGGAGAATAGATTGGAGAAGGGGGAGACTGGATGCAAAGAGACCAATTAGAAAACTTTTTGCAATAAGGGGTGATAAAATCCTGATCTGGGATGGTCATATTAGTGAAGGGAATGGATAGGAGAGGCGTTGTGAAAACGGAATTAACAAGAGCTGGGCTACTGATTGGTAGAAAGATGAGTGACCATGAAGGGTCCAGCATGCTTCATTTGGGTAACATATCTGAATGACTTGAAGAATGATGATTCTCTTTGCAAAAGAGTTATTATGAGAAGAGGAACATTTAAGGAAGAAGAAAGTTCTGTTCTAGATATGCTAATTTTGAGATGCCTATTTAACATCTGGGTGGAGATATTTTATCAGCATTAGGAAATAGGCTTGGAGCTGAGGAGAGAGTTAAGGTTGTATCTATAGATCTGGACTTCATCTCCAGAGGGCTGATCTCTAAACCAGGGATCAGATGATAGATCATAGAGAATAAAAAGATAAACATATATACATTGAGACTGAGAGAGAGAGAGAGAGACAGAGAGAGAGAGAGAGAGAGAGAGAGAGAGAGAGAGAGAGAGAGAGAGAGAGAGGAAGATAATGATGATCAAAAATACAACCCTAGTTCATACCCATTAAATTAAAAATTGTGTTTCTCCTAAGGCTAAAATAGTACTTTTAGAGAGAAGGGATACAGGATCATTGTGAATTAAATTGAATTGGTCAACCATAATGCTTAATGATTATATGGGTTGCATATGTGGAAGATAGTTGTATTTCAATGAAGATTATTTCCTACTTGGGTAACTCCATAATTAAACATGGACAAGACTTGCTGCAAAAGTAATATTTCATTTTCTGTTAATACCTCAAGTTTCATCCTCCTAAAAAGGAAGTGATAAAATAGTTGATTTAATTAATATAGTATAATTTTTCCACTCATAGGAGCACTAAACCAAAACTCATGGTATGAGCTTTGAAATTGAGACATTACTTGTTACCCACTGCTTCCATCTGATGAGTTCTTTACCCTCTCACTTAGTTGGCAGATATCCAGCTAATTAATGGCCTTGGAGGGGGGAAAATGGGGTTTTGCAGCAGGGTCCAGTATTTCCTTTGAGAAAGAGTATTTTGGCTTTAGATGTGTTTCTTCTGGCATGAGGCAGATGATGGGGCTCATTGAATTTTATGACTTGGTCTACTGAGCAATCACAGAGGACACTACTCTAGCTTGTTTTTCTGATGAGGTGTGTGTGTCTTGGTTGATGCTGTTCAATCTATTGTTTTTCTAAGGCAGTGCAGGCAACCTCGTTATTGCCTCTCATCCTGTTGCTTTAGCTGTAAGTCAGTCCCCTTTGGTTGCCCTTAAAAAATGAGAACTATATATATATATAAATATACATATATATATGTATATATATATATATATAAATTAGTTTTTTCTTCTTTTTTCTTAATATTTGCAAACACAATACATATTATAATTTTCACTTTGTATGGCTCATATCACATTTTTTCACTAAGGATCACAAAATATCATGACATAGTGAAAGATGCCTTTCAGTAGAAGTCAGAAGAGCATAGTTTCTAGTTCTTGCTTTGCCATTACTAAATTTTGTGACCTCAAGCAAGTTAGTTAATTTCTCCTGAGATAGTTTGGAAGTGGAACTGGGGGAATTGTGCTCAGTTTATTCTTCTGTCAAATGAACGTTTTGGTTTGCTAGAGTGTAAATGATTTCCAGAGGCTCTTCCAGGTTGTGATGAATTTGCCTTTACTCAAGTGAATTCCCTGGTAGCTTAGGTCTAAAACTAAAACCTTAGTAATATACTGGTATTTCATCTATATGGATATTTATCTATCATTTAGCATTGATTCAATTGAATCAAAGTTTCCAATATGGTTTAAATTGCTGATCTTTGGTCACAAGCCAGTGGGAAGAATTCTGATTTCTCTTATACTGGCTAGGGCATAATCAAGAAGCTAAATGAACCAGGTCTTGATCTTGGCACTAAGTCTGGAAGACAACTTAAATAATTTTTAAAGAAAAACCTAGCCTAATTTGAATGTGGGGTAGGGGTAGGAGTTGTTCTGAGTTGGTGAGATATATAATATAGGGCATTTGACAGAATTCCTCACGGATCATTTCAGATATAGGCTAAACAATAATATGGGTTGTTGGATTTGAAATTGTTTGAATGAACAGATTCAGTGATCAGTTCATTATAAAAGGAATAGTATTGCCTTGGAGAGAGGTCTCTAATAATGTACCTCAATGATCTATCTTGGCTCTATGCTTTTAAATGATTTTAATAATAATTTGGATAGAAGCATAGATGGTATGCTTATCAAATTTTCAGATAATACAAAACTGAGAAAGATAAGTGACAGATCCCACATTTAGAATTTAAAGAGCCTTTATGACTAGCCCTCTCATTTCACAGATGAGGAAACTGAGGCCAGTGGCTAATATATTAATGAAAGTCAGAATCCCCCCCCCTCAAAAAATGATCTTGAAGGGCAAAGATGTTGAGCAGAAGCTAACATGAAGAAGTGTAATGGGGCAAATATGAAGACATACATGAGATCGAGAAACAAACTTGACAAGTATAAGATGGGGAAAAAAAGATTTTGGGAGATCTAGGGATTTTAGCAGGCTACAGGTTCAATATGAATCTATAGAGGAATATAGGAGTCAGTCTAATAACATATTAGACTGCATTCAGAGAGGTATGATATCCAAAATGACAGAAGTGTTAGTCCTGTTATATATCTGATACCTTGTTTTCGGTGCTGGTTACCACATTTTGTGGGGAGGCTAGGGGTTGATATTACTATCTGTCACTGCCTATTGGAAGGCTCTTCTTGGATGAGACTCTAGCTTTTATCTATTTTTATTCCAGAGGGAAAACCTGGTAACAGTGAGGAATTTGCAAAGTGGTAGATTTTGATTTTTTTTTGTCCCAAATTAGATTGTCCCAAATTGAGCTGCTTTGGAAAGTAGTAGGTTCCACATCACTGGAGGCCTTCATCTCATTAATGAATACTTCTTACAGATATTCTAGAATAGATTTTGCCTTGGAAAGAAGACCTCTGAATTTTTTTCCCAACTCTCAGTTTCTGTGATTTTTGTGACTTATGTGGTTAATCATTTAGTCAAAGGCAGCTAGGTGGTGCAGTGGAAAGAACATTGACCTTGGTGTCATGAGGACAGGAGTTCGAATTCAACCTCAGACACTTGATACTCTTTTTTTAGTTTTTTTTTTTTTTCCCAAGGCAATGGTGTTAAGTGGCTTGCCCAAGGCCACACAGCTAGGTAATTATCAAGTGTCTGAGGCCAGATTTGAACTCAGGTACTCCTGACTCCAGGGCTGGTGCTCTATCCACTGCGCCACCTAGCAGCCCCCACCTGATACTCTCTAGCTGTGACCTTGGGCAAGTCATTTAACCCTGATTGCCTCCCATCCATGATCATTTCCAGTCATCCTGATCCATATCTGGCCACTGGATCCAGATGGCTCTGGCGGAGAAAGTGAGACTGATGACTTGGCACAGCTTCCTCTCACTCAAATCCAATTCATGTGCTTGACATGGCATCACCTCCCTGATGTCATGATCTTCTTCAAAAGTGAAGGACAAATATCATTATCATTTGCTCAAAATTAGTATCAATGTTATTCATTTTATTATTCATGTCAAAAAGTAAAGTAATAAATAGCAAATCAGTTACTAATTAAAATATAAAGTAACAAAATATGAATCACTTAGGGATTAAAATATAAAGAACTAACAATACAGCTCAAAACTCTAGAAGCATCATTTTGATCTACCTACTATAAGATTTAGTAGTCTTTTTGGGACAGCAAGGCAATGGAGTTAAGTGACTTGCCTAAGGTCACACAGCTAGGTAAATATTAAGTGTTTGAGGCTGGATTTGAACTCAGGTCCTCCTGACTCCAGGGCTGGTGCTCTAATCACTGTGCCACCTAGCTGCCTCTAAGATTTAGTAGTAGTCTTTTAATCATAGGAAATGTCAACAAAAATGTTTGAAACTCTACAACATCCATATGAAGGTTGGAAATGAGTAAGCAGAACATTAAATATTTCTTCCAATCATTAGAAATTAAAGATAGAAAAAGAGCTCAGGAGTATTTATTTAATCATTCACTTTCTCCCTCTGTTCTTTTCTTAAGGGCCGTAAGAATGAGGCTGAAAAATTCTTCTTGAAGGCTATTCAGCTGGATCCCACCAGAGGCAGCTGTTACATGCATTATGGTGAGTAGTTGTTGACTTGGAGATTTCTCTTTTCTTCTTGAAAACTGGCTCCGCCATTTAATACCTATGGAATTCGTATCTCTTGTCAGGACCCTAGCTTCCTGAACTGAGAAGGGAGAAGGGAAGATGATGATTATATATTCTGAACTGGAATGGATGCAGGGACCATCTCACCCAGCCTCCTTATTTTGCAGAGTCCTAAGATCATATTAATGTTAGTTCCCTGTTTAGTATTCTTCATATAGCACTATATGACCTCTAAGGTCTCTTCCAGCTGTAGTTTCTGTGATTTCTTCTCTTTCTGTCTCTGTCTGTTTCTCTGTCTCTCCCTCTCTCCCCTTTTCTCTATTTCTCTGCCTCTGTTTCTATCTCTCTCTGCCTCTATAGCTGTCTTTCTATTTCTGTCTCTCTTGCTCTTTCCATCTCTCTATCTCTTTCTTCATCTATCACTGTTTCTGTCTCTCTCCATTGCTCCCTCTCCATCTCTCTCCATCTCTCCATCGTGCTCTCTCTCTCTCTCTCTCTCTCTCTCTGTGTGTGTGTGTGTGTGTCTCTCTCTCTGCCTCTTTTTTTAACTTTGCTCTCTTCTCCTTTCCTCTATCTTTTCCTTCACTTGTGAATTTCCTTCATCTTTTGCTTTTACACGCCTTCTCTTTCTATTTTATATACTTAATGAAGAGCCATAACTGTTGACATTGATTGCATATTTAAGATTTTTAAATTATCTCTGACAAAATAATTTAGAAGGCAACTAATTGGTGTGATGGATAGAGCTCCCAACTTGGAGTCAGGAAGACTCAGATACTTACTAGCACCCCATTTTTTTTAGTTCCTCCTCTGTTAAAATGAGCTGGAGAGGGGGTGGCTAGGTGACGCAGTGGATAAAGCACCGGCCCTGGAGTCAGGAGTACCTGGGTTCAAATCTGGTCTCAGACACTTAATAATTAACTAGCTGTGTGGCCTTGGGCAAGCCACTTAATCTCATTTGCCTTGCAAAAACCTAAAAAAAAAATGAGCTGGAGAAGGAATAAGGATATAACTGAAAAGACAACACTATCTCCTAAGATCAAGATCATCTCAAATTAGAATTAATTTTTTTGAAAGTTTGCAAAACACTGTAAGAAACTTGCTCATTTCTTTCTGGGGGAAAAATAAAGGAAAGTTGCCTAGAGAATTGGAAAGCTTTCTTGTTATTTCCAACAGAACTAGATGACATTAGACTCTTCCTGGGAGTGGTTTGCCCAAGGTTAATCATTCCCTTCCCCTGACCTCTAGCAAATGAACTTGGACTCATCCCTTCCCAGTAAGGATGCTTTGACCAAATCCAAATAGTCATTCCTTTCAGTTTAGCCTATAACTTTTCCAGAATGGGTCTGTATAACACTGCTGTCAGATGCAGCTGTTTCATTAACAGTGACTCATGTATTAAGTGAGGTACTTCACTGCTTTGGTGTTGGTTAAGTTTTGTTTATTTCTACCAGATTTGCAGCTGTAATAGTTTTCTGGGAGCCAAAAAAAAAGCATTTAATTTTGCTGATCTTTTGCAAAAGGTGTTCTGATATTCTTCAAGCTTTGCTATCTTCTTTATTCTCAAGTGGAAAACTTGAAGGTGGAAGGAAATTAAATTTAAGGGAAATAGAACCAATACTCTCATATATTGCTTAATCCCTTCCCCTAGTTCCAGCTGGTAAAAATAAATCAGTGACAGCCTGTCAGTGGGAAAGAATGGAAATAATAAAAATAGAGGATACACTTAACCAGCCGCAAGTCCATTTGTTTATTTACATGTCTGTGTGAGTGTTTATAAATTGAGGGTAGTGACGTGTTATCTTTCCAGTGAAATGCAGCATGTAATTTTTCACAATCTGTTGCATAACAACTTCCAATTTCTTTTTTTGCATTGCAGTCTTATTAGTGTGCATATGTGTATGAATGTGTTAAGAAGGCAGCTTATAGCCTCAGTTCTTCATGTAATGCAAAAATGTGTTATTTTTATAAAATATTTCCAACCAGTATTTCTTTGGGCTCACAATTTCACTCTTGCTGCTATCAATATTGGGGAATGTCTCCATCATTTTTTTCTCAGTGCTAGAGGAACAATGGGTATGCAAAATGATGTTTTCATTCAACTTCAACTTAATACCCCTAACCATGTGTTCTAAGTTCATTTTCAATAATTTAATTACATACTTCAGTTTTTTTATAAGCTGTTCCTTCAGACTCCTTTCCTTCATTGAAGATAGAAATGGTTTCTGGATTTAACTGGGTCTCAGTTTCCTCTTTTGTAAAATTAAGGGAAGGCTAGATATTCATTAAGATCTCTTCAAATTTGTGAAGCTAGGGCTTTCATGAGTGACTCCACTATCCTATTCTCAATATAATGTGTAGTTTCAGGTGGCAAGAATAGCATAGTATTTTTTTTTTAATTTGCCCCAGATCACATAGCTAAATGTTATGAGGCCAGATTTGAACAACTGAGCTCATTAAAATGTTTTCTCAAAAGAGCAGGTGTAGTCCAAAAGGGAAAGGAATGCAATCTAACTACCACATTAGTAAATACTCATCTATCTAGGTTCTTCATTTCAATTGCAATTTAACATTTTAATTTTAATTTTAAAGACATTAAAGTTGAATTGGAAAGCTTTGGTATCCACCATATTCATTCATTCATTGACAAACATTAATTAATGTGGGATAGTTTAGCTGTATGCTAAACTGAAAGGAATGACTACTTGGATTTGATCAAAGCATCCCTATTGGGAAGAAATGAGTCCATGCTCATCTGCTAGAGGTCATTGGAAGGGAACCATTAACTTTGGGCAAACCACTCCCTGGAAAAATCTAGTGTCCTCTAATTTAGTTGGTAATAATAATAAAAAAAAAAAAGTTTTCCAGTTCCATTTTCTCCCAGAAAGAAACAAGCAACTTTCTTGCAGTGTTTTGCAAACTTTCAAATGAAATAGATGTCAAACATGTAAATAGCATAGTCATTAATTATTGTTGGGAGAGGTACCTTGGACAGAGATCTAGTCTTAGAGTCTGCAAGATTCCAATAGTTGTAGTGCTGAATTTAAGCTGGATGAATCAAAAAATTTCTTATGTTCTCTTTCTCCTAAGAGAGGTCTATGAGACCATATGTCTCTGAATGGAAGAGGTGGAGGGACTTTTACCTAGGGAATATTCTACATTGAAGAATGGGAAGGTAACAAGTATCTATTAAACGTAGGCATTTGTGTTCCATGTTCAACTATTACTTCATTTCTTTCTGCATATTACTTATTTGTGTATTTGTATTATTGTTGAATTCTTTTTCATTCATGTTAAATTCTTCATGACCCTATTGGAGTTTTCTTGGCAAAGTTTTTTTTGGAATTGTTTTGGCATTTCCTCTTCCAATTCATCTTACAGATGAGAAAGGAAGGAAGGAAGGAAGGAAGGAAGGAAGGAAGGAAGGAAAGAAGGAAAGAAAGAAAGAAAGGAAGGAAAGAAAGAAAGAAAGAAAGAAAGGAAGGAAGGAAGGAAGAAGGAAGAAGGAAAGATAAAGAAAAAAGAAATGAGAGAAAAAAGAAAGAAGGAAAGAGAGAGAGAGAGAGAGAAGGAAAGAGAGAAAAAGAAAGAAAGAAGGAAAGAAAAATAAAAAGAAGGCAAGGAGAAAGAAGAGAAAGAAAGAAAGAAAGAAAGAAAGAAAGAAAGAAAGAAAGAAAGAAAGAACAAGGAAGTTGATAAGTTGATACTTGTTTTTTATATTCACAACCAGATTGTAAACTTTAATGGCAAAACTAATCAAAAACAACCAATAACTGTTACCCTATTTGATAGCTTATACAATTTTCTTTCCAGTTAGTTCCCCTTCCTATCACTAGAAAGGAGTGATGTACATTTCATTATTTATATATATAATTCTAAAGAAACCATGCTATTACATGCTTTAACCCAAAAATTCCTGGAAGATGTATATCCGAAATATGTACTTCTCTTCCCATAAAAGAATACTGAGCACTCATATCCATCTTAAAAAAAAAGATCTATGTAGAAAATTCTTTCATTCCTTATTAGACTGCTTCAGTATGTGCTAGGTGTGACTACACACTCAGTAATAGCTCATTAGAAACTTCTCTCAAAAGAGAAGTGGTCTAACAGGGACAGTGCTGGTAATCTAAAGGCCACATTAGCAAATACTCATCTATCCAGATTCTTCATTTCAATTCCTTTTTTTTTTTTTTTTGCAAGGCAATGGGGTTAAGTGGCTTTACCCAAGGCCACACTGCTAGGTAATTATTAAGTGTCTGAGGCCGGATTTGAACTCAGGTACTCCTGACTCCAAGGACAGTGCTCTATCCATTGTGCCACCTGGCCACCCCATCAATTACATTTCAATGAATTAATTTTGATTCTGAAGACTTATTAAAGTTGAACTGGTATAATTTTATACCCATTCATTGACAAACATTAATTAAGCACTTACAGATTAGGAACTAAGGGAAATAGAGGGTTCAGTTATATCAAGTCCCTTATTTTTAAGCAACTTATAGCCAAGTGAGGGTAATGTACACAGAGAAATAGAATACAAAATAGAATATAGTGCCATAAGTAGAGAAACAAATGCAATGATATCAGCTACATGTTTGGTCAACATTATTGTCTCTTGAATGTCTCTTACATTGTCTCTTTGTAGAAATTATTTTCTGTTATTGTGGAAATAATTTAAATAAGCTAATAGTCTCTAGTCTCATATTGCTAATAGATTAGTATGGAATATGAAGCATAGTAAAAAAAATTAGGAAGTTAGATCCTATGTTCTCCATGAAACTGAACTTTTGGTTTGGACCTTCTCTCCACTATACTGCAATACAACCTAATATAAGATTAGTACTTTTAGAAGGTACAGAACAAATTGGTGAAGGAAAGTTATAAGTTGGTGAAGGAAAATCATAAGAGGCTTCATGAAGAGGTAGTATTAGAATTCAACTTTAGAAAACAGGTAGAGATTGAGCAGGGAGAAAGAAAAGAGTCAAGGATTTAGGAATAGCACAATTAAATGTGCAAAGGGGAGAAAATGTGGGAGTAGGCTGGGAAACATGAAGAATTATGCAATTTGGCCAGAGCATGGATAAGTAGGAAGGAATTAATAGAAATAAGACTGGACAGAATATGAGTATGGAGCCAGATTTGGAAGGTGTTTGAAAGCTAGGCAAAGGAATTAAAAGTTTATTCTGTAAATTTAGTTCATTAGTTCTTTGTTGGAAGGCGAGTAAGCATATGAAATCATGAATCTAGACTTAATAATCATTCTTTTATTTGACCAAACTGATGTTTAAAAGGGTTTTGTTTTTCTTAGAACAATGCCTATTCTAGATTTGCTTACAAAGCTTATCTCAAGATGCTTTGGACCATGTCATTTTATCTTGCATATGAAGATAAACAGAATGGTAATAATAAGATTTTTGATAATATTTGAGGGCAGTTGGATAGAGCGAGCCTGACTCATTTTCCTGAGTTCACATCTGCCTTCAGACATAGCAAGAAGTCACTCATCCCTGTTTACCTCAGTTCCCCCTTCTGTAAAATGAACTGGAGGAGAAAAACTACTTCAATATCTTTGTCAAGCAAGCCCCAAATGGGATCATGAAGAGTCGGACACAATTGGAGTGGTTGAATGACAACGATATCAGCAACAACAATGGCAACAACAATTGTCATCATAGTTAACACTTGAGAGGAGTACTAGATTTGGAGTCAATAAATGACCTGAGAGAGGCGGCTAGGTGACGCAGGGGATAAAGCACCGGCCCTGGAGTCAGGAGTACCTGGGTTCAAATCCGGTCTCAGACACTTAATAATTACCTAGCTGTGTGGCCTTGGGCAAGCCACTTAACCCCATTGCCTTGCAAAAAAACCAAAAAAAAATAAAATAAAATAAATGACCTGAGAAATTTGCTAGCTATAAGCAAATATAAAGTGACTCTGGGTAGGTCATTTAACCTGTCTACCTCATGGACAGCATGTGGACAATAATAAAACCTACTTTCCAGAATTGTTTTGAAGATAAAATGAGATGATAGTAAAATGTATGCAATCCTCAAAGTACTAAAAAAAAAAAATGCTAACTAGTATTTTATGTGTGCTCAGAGAATTTTTTTAATGGTGACAATTGGATAGACTTGGGTAAATTTAAATGCATGTATGTTTACAAGCACAGCCATATCATATGATTTGTTTTTCTGATACTTTGGGGAAATCGATAAGTAAAATACTAGTGTGATTCTGTATTCCAATGGAAAT